>NW_026781945.1:1800000-1972500 GCF_031769215.1 Ylistrum balloti | reverse complement strand
GTATATGTACGTAATCGATGATTAGCATGTTATCTATGAAATCGTCAATATTGCTATAATACAACAAATATAGTATTAAACAGTTATCACAAAAACATTTAACCTCCTCACAGTCAAAAATAAAGAATGTCTTGGAAATGTCACGTTTGACAGAACCAATCAAACATAATGTATTATATAGGATCCACGATCATACTATCCATCGAATACGCGTCAAAGTTATTTACATATTTTTATGCGCTTATTGTCTTTAATTTGAACAATACGATAGTGTTTATAGTTCTTCTTCCTGGTCAGAGAAATGAGCTTTCGAATCCTTTTCCGTTTCATTAAACCTATTTCCGATAATGTGTACTCTTCTGAGGTACTCGTAAATGTACATGTACATGTGTAACAACACATGTTAGTCTCCCGTTGTTTGGAAAATATCGTTAACTACTTCCTGTCCCGTACTACTACTTCCCGTCAGAAAAATGAATATTAAGAACTTCGTCCTTATAAAAATCCACTTTTAACGTCCGGATGGAATGTTCGTACGACTCTCGATTAATAACGTCGAAAGTATTCTCCGTCCTTGTTAAACTTTTAGTGATTTTCAACACTTCATTGTCCGCAGTTGTCTCCTTGATTAGCGGCATGGATTGTTGCTAATCTCAATTGATTGGTGTAGAGGTAATGTCTCTGAAGATGTTCTCTCATCCACAGCTTCAGCCGACACCATTACGTAACTCAGCAAAGTGATTAGCTTACCTGACTCTTTTCATTCTCATATGAATTAAAATTGATGCGTTCAGTTCTTCAAAATCAATATAACATTAAAAATTGATTGTTCGACGGCACCAAAATATCATCAAACAATTTTGTTTTTTTTTACCCCAAGGATTATTTTGATTCTTCTTAGTTTGCTCTTCATTTGTCATTAATCCTTATCACAATTAAATCATGATCTACTTTTTAGACACTCCGTTATTGAGCAAGAGATTGAATCTCACGTACGGTATTGCGCAATTGGTTACGAGAGAGTTCTTTCTTTCACTCAGTTAACTTTCTATTATTAACATGTTAAACACTAATTTTAAAAACTTTAAATTTCTTCATTAACTGACATATAATCTGAGCTATCTTCACTTGTAAGGTCACTTCGGTAAGCATCTTGCTCCATATCGCTACTTGAACTATCCTGTTCCTGCATCTCTAATCTAGACTTCTTATCTTTTAAACGTTTTGATAACTCCATTAAAGGAATATCATCTTCAAGTGAAACATTGGTATTTTTCACCCCCAAGCATCCTAAATCATAGTAAAATCTGACACCGTTATTCACTAACCAATCCTGATATAAAATAATGTTCCTGGTAATTCCTGAAACAACAAAGAAATAATGGCAACACTCCACCTTACCTATAGTAAACTTCATCTTTACAAGCCCGTCTATATAAATACTATTGCCATTAACTGAATGTATATTAATCTTTTACTTGCTTAATTTTGGTTTCTGTTTAAAAAATTTTAATGATACTTCCGCTTCAGAATCTACAAGTGTCCTAGGTCGCTGGTTTTGAATTTTACATGACTTGGGGGTACCTGTCAGTTGTATTTTGTACTCAGGTATTTTGTTGTGTTTATAAACTCCCTTCTTTCTGGAATCACTTTTTTGTCCGTTAATTGACTGGCTATTTTCCTTCTCTGTTGGCAGCTTTGTTTTTAATTCGTTCCTGTCTGCCTACTTATAAAGGGAGTGTTTACTTTTCCCTGATTGATGTACTGCCTACAATTTCTCTTAATATGTCCCGATTTCCCACAATACCAACATAATGTGTTTTGACACCTGCTTTTATACTGAAAGGATAAAGAAACGCAGGGTAATATTTATTACGATATTTTGAAAACGCGTTCTCCAAATAAAGTGAAACTTTGTGGATTGAGTAATTAGGTCATATTACAATTTGTCATGTATCGAAAATTTAGTCACGGTACAGTGCGCAGCTCTGGTAAATGGAGGAAGGAAAAAAAACAAGAATCTCGTGCACCTTGTTGTTCTGGTTTCATGCAGCGTTGGTCAAGTCACTCTTCGTTAGTCTTTATACAGACCAACTGCTTCCCTAAAATTAATTGAGAATTTGATTCGTTTTAAGAATGGCACGACTCACAGAAGTTCAGAGGGGTCAGGCCATTCAGATGCTGATGCAAGGACAGCTGCAAAATCAGATTGCTAGGCACTTTGGTGTTAATGTTTCCACCATAGAACGTCTTGTAAGACGTCTTCGGGAAACTGGGCGATTGGCCGATCGACCTAGGTCAGGACGTCCGCGCGTAACGTCACGACGTCAGGATCGCTATATCGTCGTCTCTCATGTGCGTAATCGGCGCCCTACTGCCGTTGAGAGTGCACTTAATGTTCGTGGAAATCATGGGCGTCCTATAAGTTCAAAAACTGTAAGGAATCGATTACGAGAAGTTGGTGTAAGAGCACCTTACCCCTGCTCGACGTCAGTGTCGTATGGCCTGGGTCGCTGCACATGCTCCACGACGGTTTCCACTGAGGCAGCGGAGACAAGTTTTCTTCACGGACGAGTCTCGAATCTGTCTTTATCGATCTGACGACCGTCAACGTGTCTACCGACGTCGTGGCGAACGTTTTACGGACGCTTACGTTGTAGAGAGGGATAGGTTTGGGGGCGGTTCAGTAATGGTGGGGAAAATCTCACACGGGTTAATATCACAATTGGTTGTTATTGATGGCAATTTAACAGCAGCTAAGTATAGAGATGAGATCCTCCGACCCCATGTTATCCCTTTCTTACAGCAGCATAATCTAACCCTTCAGCAGGATAATGCTAGGCCCCACGTAGCAAGGATTTGCCAAGTCTTTCTTGCCAACAACAACATTCAACCACTAGATTGGCCGCCATATAGCCCTGATTTGTCCCCGATCGAGCATCTTTGGGACCAGTTGGATAGACAGGTTCGAAAGCGCCAGCCATACCCTGCTACTCGAGAGCAGTTGACCAGAGCTCTGATTGAAGAGTGGGACAACATCCCCATAAGACGGATTAACGCTCTCATGACCAGAAGAATAAGGGTCGTGACGACAGCAAACGGCGGACACACAAGATATTGATGACTCAGTTCAATTTCAATTTCAAAATCCTATGGGTCCATTCAATTTAATCGTTAGTACCTCTAAACCAATTGTCAGATGCAAAATACAGACTTTGGAAACTTTTAAGCTTTAATTTATCTGTAAGTATACAAAATTTTGTTTTAAATGAAGCCCGATATCATACTTAATTTCTGGTTTAAAGTTCACCCTGCGTTTCTTTATCCCTTTAGTATAGTATGCCCCTGTTTTTTTTACATCCCTAGCATCTAAAATCTGTATTCTCACAATCTCTCCCGTCGTTAACATTTGTTTTATGTCTACTTGAGTATGGTTTGTTGTTTCCTTCCCTGAATTTTAATCTCATTAAGAGATTTTGTTCTAACACTGCACAATCATAGGCTGCCTGAAATGTTTTAGGGTTTTCTTTCATAATCTAAAGTTTTATATCATCACCTTTTAACCCATCAATAAACAACCCTATAAGTTGACTCTCTATAACTTGTTTTCCTGGCCCATCTTGCCCTTTAAAAGCTTGTTCTGCTTCTCCTAAAAATCTCTCTGTATACACTTGTACATTTTCATCTGTGTTTTGCCTAATTTTTGTTAATGATATCAATGCAGGATCAATTATTTCAGCAAATCTAGATGTTAATTCCTTCTTTAATGAGTTCCATTCTGTAAATTCGTTCCCATTTAAATACCGCTGTATAAAGTCGCTAACTGGTCCTACACTAGTTTGGAGAGCTTCCAGATTTAATTTACCTTGTGCTAGGTTTACTGATGTAGCATATTTCTCTATATCTTTTATCCACGTTTTAAATAACTCTGGTTTGCCCGAAAATAGAACATAAACTTGAAAGTTGTAAATTAATTTCTTGAAAAGCAGAACTTGCATCAATGTTTGCCATATTGAGAATTACTTCAGTGACCAGATAAAACTAAACCACTTACCATACTCAATCTCTGCTTCAGCTTTGATTTCTGGATGGGCGTGTCTGTTATGTTGAAACTGTCCTCTCTGTGGGCACCGTCTTCTGTGTTGTCTTCTGTAACTATCATCCTGATGTATGATGGTACAATTCTGGTTTTTAACATCTTTAAGTCCCGTTCAAATCCTTGGTCACGGTCACCAAAATAACACGGCATGTAACACAGTAGGCGTAAACACACATACTTGTTGGTAATGACCATGTTTATTACATGTTGAATAATAGTAATGTTACATGCACAAAAGCAACATCTCATCAACATACAGAGTTTATATACTCATACTAGTACTTCACGTTGTGTATCGTACCATAACTGTCCATCTGGAGGGAGGGCTTCCCCAAGGTCTGGACCAAGCTTGTCCGGCCATCCCCTAATATGGACTTCACTTGTTACTAGATGATACGATTGTTGAAGTATAGCCACCTGTACTCGAGGTGCAAGGTTGAGATTCCCCCTGCTTATTTGTTACTTGAAATAGACCCTAATAATTACTCTACTACTAGGTGACCACTGTCCGAACGGGAAATTGCATAAGTTTGATTATCAAGGAAGTGGGGAAAGTCTCTACTTAATTAACTGACCGAAGCTGTTTAAGCTAACTTCAATCAATCAGTCGAACATTGTTGACTTATGTATCCCAGTTACACTAATATCGAAACCACATTTTGTGACGATATATCTATTTTGTTACATGCTTCAATGGAAAACGGAAGTACAACAAAACGATTTCTGTTTATCTCTCTAAATTTTTAAATTCGAATCCGAAAAAAAAAGAATATAGTGCTGTGTGAAAGGACCATGTGGGTTGTAGAACATGATAACTGAAAATGGGAGCAATAAACTCAATCATGATATGTGTATTTAGATCAGAAAGGGAAATGGCGAGATATGGTGTTAGCGACCGACTAGGCGATGAGTAGTGTAAAAAGACTATATGCTTCCCTCATATTCTTTAGTATTCAAAAGCACAACATAACATCTAAAGGCGTGGGAAATATGTTCAAAAACATTGCAATAAAACTGCTGATATTTTCTAGGTGAAAACATGCACACCCTTGATTTGTTCAACACATAATAAAAGAAAATAAGTAGGTCTCTGCGACCACTGCATCAGAAACAGTTTGATAGATAAACTTAGTTTTGAATTATCGGGGATAATTGGTTTGCGACAACATATTGATTCTATTGCAAGTGATCAACGATTGCTAATCCGGAAATGAAAACAATAGATTACAGTAAGAAGTGAAATCTACAAGGTTAGCAGTTATAATTTACATTGTCAACTACGACAAGAAAACATGTCAATATATCATAACCTAAACTCAAATACAATAAAACTAGGGCAAATCATGAACATAAGGAAGATTTACACGGAGACTCCTGAAAAAGTATGAGGAGAATAAGACCAAGTGTTCCGGAAGAGTAAGCGTCTTTCCGTGTAAATCTTGGTCAGTACGTCATGTCACGTACTTAGATGTGAAAAAAGGTATAGAAGAACGGAACCAACAGGTATTCACATAAAGTCATAGAGTTTACACAAATCGTTTCCTTTGTCATGAGAAGTTCGTGTAATATGGATCAACAATCTTACGATGATACCTTTTTCTTAAAAACATCCAATGTTTCCTTGTTTGCAGTGAATAACGACTCATCATGACGGAAAGAGGGGACCCAACGAAAGTACTGCCTTCAGATGCCACCAACAGCCTCGTCATGGAAGTCCCAGATAGTCACAATAAGGAACATTTCTGTGAACCCTGTAACAATAAAGGACATTCTAATTCCCCTGCTGAATTTTGGTGCGATAAGATGAACTCATATTTCTGCTCGGACTGCAAATTATCTCTCCATGATATCATCCATGACAAATGCAACGTCATACGTGTATCATATACAGGGAGCCAATCAAAACATAGCACACAAAGATCCCCACGATGCGCAAAACACAATAAGAAGAATGATCTTTTCTGTGAAGACCACTACTCACTCTCCTGTAGTACTTGTATAGCAATAGATCACAGGAGATGTGAACGTGTTCATACAGCAGTGGATTTCTGTGAAAAACTAAGGAAAGGATTTCAGTTCAGGGAAATGAAATTAACTCTGTCAGCGGGAATCAACAGGTTACAGACATTGATGAAATACACCAAACTACACATGCAGAACTGCTGCAGTGATAGAGACAAGATCCTCTCTGACCTCACAGATCTCCGCCAGGAAATCAATGCCAAGTTTGACGAATTACAGGAAGGTTTGGTTAAGGATTTGACCGAAGTTTACAACGATCAGAAATACAGTACAGATGAGCATACCAAGAGATGTGAAAGTATGGCAATGGCCATGACAACTACTGACCAACTGGCGGACACGCCGTCTCTGTTGTTAGATCCCCCACACACTATTTCAGTTCTCCTGCGAGGCACCGCTGAAGTTAAATCGTGTGAATCCTTTCTAAAAGACTTTGAAACATCTTACAAACCTGTTCGCATCAAATACAAGTCTACAGGTGTTAAAGATTTGAAGTTCGACTTAGGGGAAATTCTAGTCGAACAAGTCCCGATTGATCCAAACCAACAAACCAGTAAGAAACCTCTACGCCAAAGACACCTGGAAAAAGTTGTAGACATGTCAGTTTGTTTTCTGTCTGACAAGAAATCTTGCAACGTTACCGGCATTTCAGTTATGTCAAACGGTCGTATCATTCTAGCAGATTCCACCAACAAGAAAATTAAGCTTGTAACAGACACGGGCGATCTTGTGGACGAGCTGAGTCTGTCTGACGAACCCTCCGATCTGTGCAGGGTAGATGGTGCTACAGTAGCCGTTTCCAGACCTCAGTCTAAAATGATTTCACTTGTCAACGTCACGTCGTCAAAGCTGTCTTTAAGCTCTGATTCAGCCGTTACTACCGGGAAGCCGTGTTACGGTATTACGTATCATGATGCATGTTACACTGTTGCCACCGGAAGTAAGAAACCTTACGAAGTGTATAGGGTGTCACAGTCAGGACATGAAGAAACGCTGTATAGTGTATGATCCCTCCGTACATAACGCTGTAGTTACTCTCTGTACATCTTCACCAGGAGACTTGGCTGTATGCAGAATTTCAGCGAGAGCTGGTATCACACCTATTGCTCATAGAGGGATAATAAAAGGGCCAGAAGGCGTGGCTTTGGACGATGACGGTAACGTGTATGTATGTGGAAGTGGTTCAGGAAATGTGGTCCAGATGTCTTCTGACGGGTCCATGATAAAGGAGCTGCTGACCGTGTCAGACGATAGAATGATTCCAAAGGCGATAGCAGTTCGTGACGATACAGTTGTCATATCATTCTTACATAAAGACCATGTTTCGTTATATCGGCTCGTTTAGAATCAGACATTACGAACAAGCTACTTTAATAACTCGCTAGATATTACATTCTACAAGTGGTTGCTAGGAGAACAAGCTACTTTAATAACTGGCTAGATATTACATTGTACAGGAGGTTGCTAGGAGAACAAGCTACTTTAATAACTCGCTAGATATTACATTCTACGAGTGGTTGCTAGGAGAACAAGCTACTTTAATAACTCGCTAGATATTACATTCTACAAGTGGTTGCTAGGAGAACAAGCTACTTTAATAACTCGCTAGATATTTCATTCTACAAGTGGTTGCTAGGAGAACAAGCTACTTTAATAACTGGCTAGATATTACATTCTACAAGTGGTTGCTAGGAGAACAAGCTACTTTAATAACTCGCTAGATATTACATTCTACCAGTGGTTGCTAGGAGAACAAGCTACTTTAATAACTCGCTAGATATTACATTCTACCAGTGGTTGCTAGGATACATTCGGAAGTGCGTTATTGAAGTACATGTAACTTCTTTAAACGTTTGTATTTTTGAAAATTAACGTTTTGAAAATACATGTATTTTATTCGCCATGTAATATATGTAACATATTATCACCATTGGGAATATTGACACAATTCCGGTAACGAAAGTTACAGTTAATTCTGAAAGTCAACATGAACAAACAAAGCAATCTGCCTGTCAATACCGCAAGCTTGAAGTATATATTATATTCCTGGTTCTGTTAACAATCGGGAATTAAAACCAAAAAAATGATGGGAATAAGATATGACATTTGTAGTTAGAGAGGAAAATTGACAGATTTTGCGTTTCAGTATTTTACCACAGACGATATCAAGTCCTTATGATTGTCTTCACGGTATTGCCGAACAGTTGTAAATATTTAGGATAGGCATCAGTCATGATTTAGGTAAAACCCAACATGGTAAACACCATTGTAATAACATTTGCCTGGTTGTCTCCCTTAGACTATTACTGGCTTATTCCAACAGCGTTAACCCATTACGTTTATCAATTGAGTTCGCGACACTATTAATCTGTAGAAATTCCATGTACATTATTTTCGAAAGTGTCGTTTATAGTTTGTACAAAAATATTACACATATATATAGATTTAATTTTTGCAATGAAGTCTGACAAATATACACCTCGTATATATATTATCGAGTGTGTTTCTGTCTTCAGAAGCTGTTACTGCTGTGTTCACTATATCATCATATATCATTTTGTCTTCAGTTTGACTGATATAATATGTAAATGGCTCTGTAGCATAAATAGCTTTATATACAATAGTATGTGTTAGTACACCTGTATCAACACGAATTATACCAGTAATTTTTTTTATGAATAAAAGTGTATATATATATTGTCTAGTTCTGTGTTTTTAATTGATACTTTGTATAAACAGTATATTACATATGCTTTGAGTCGTATACAGCTTCCTTAATTGTTTTCAGTTTTAAAAGTTAATTATATATAATATATATAATAATGATAATAATAATATATGATTTGAAGTTGGAATGGTTTAGTAGTACTTACTGATATGCATGGTCTTTTACATTATGATAGATGATTTTCCGAGTTTCCAGAAGTACATTATTTCTCGTGTGTATGAACGAAAAGTTACCATTTTAGGATACTGTAGCACTACTATACATTTTCACGAGTGACAATCCTACATGTAATTTTTGTTGTGAAATTTCATGACATACACAAACATACAAGTTCAGCTACAAAGTCGTGTTGAATTTGACGCAAACAAGACGCTGATATCGACGTTTGTTTTTCCAGTGGTAGTAAGTTAACGATAAACATAAGTGTTATCGTGCCCACACTGTTTACATCCTAGCGAGAAGAGAAAAACAGGCACCAACGTACATGCATGTTTAGTAGTTTTGGTTACGTCATTCTCGTGAACATATAAAACATGTTTACATTACACAAATCATAGCTGTGTTTATTGTACACAAGGATTCTCCTATGTCAGTAATAAGGTGTGAGAACACCTATCCGCCGATAAATTCATCAGGATTTAGATCGGGATGGGTGAGCCTTGTATTGTGACACCGGGGGTATGATGCATTCCTCTTCAGATATCGGGTCTAATATGTTGTTTGTTGATGTGTTCGATTTTAGATCTAGTTAGTATGCTGTTGGTTCAGTTTTTGTTACCTTTTTATCATTTTGAAGCCTGACATTACTTACTTGGAATGACCAAGATTTACACGAAGGATGTCGTCGATGAAGCAGAAAACGCTTACTCTTCCGGAACGCTTGGTTTTATTATCCTTGTACTTTTCCACTTCGATGTCTACTTCCATTCTAACAAGTTACACCAACAAGAAAAGTATTTGAATTTGAATTAAAGCCCTGTAAAATGTATATATTGTAATCGTGAAGTCATGATTTTTCTGTATTAAGAGCTATGTTAATATGACATTTAAGACAGTGATGTTTTCGCCAATAATTCAAATTACAGCCATTTAAAGTTTTTGTTTGTTGACCTATGACGTGATGGCATGTTGTAGCCTTTTGTATTTGTTGGAAATGTGTCTGAGTTTGTCTCTGTATGCTAACGTTTTTGTATACATAATCTTAATTATTAAGATATTGTGATATGTTTCGTATGTGCAAGTTGCAAGTTATGTTGTTGTTGACTTTTTTCATGTATATGAAATTACATTTTGTGTCCGTGTTTTGCTATTCTTTACATACCTTCGTATTGCCCTTGTTTCGCTTTCTTACAAATCAGACACGTGTTTTAAGGTCGCGTGGGAGGTCACGTGCCAGCCTGAAGGACCGCGATGTTTCGGTCCGTACGAGGTTACCTATCTATGACCGTGGACATTGGTCTGGTCACCTGTTGGTAAATGTAGATAAATATTTATACAAATGTACAAGCCGATAAAAGTTCATTTACCGGAGAACCTCTGTCATAGGTGAGAGTCGCTGATGTGGCGTTGTCGTGTAATGAGAAGATGTTACATTATAAAGGTTAGAACAAGTAACATGTGCTTCCTGTTTAACGAATAGGACATAGATTGTGATTGTGATACCACAGGAACATGTAACAATACGCTATCCTGGAAGTAACTACCGTCAAAGCTAAGAATCCCATGCTATAGAGGTCTTCTGGATGACTAGCCAAAAATGAATCCTGCAATTATATCGTTTATAAGTACTTAAAGAAAATACTTTGTCATTTGTATTTGGAGCAATATCAATCTGGCATGCGGTTATATTAGGCTTATCTCTTCATTTTATACATTTGAGTGAATTCAGATATGAGAACAGCCGAAAGATGAAAGCAGGAGCTATGTGACGTCACGATACGGAAGAACCATTTGTAAGCATCCTAACAACGGTAGTATTGTAATGGGACGGCGGTGAACAGATACAATTATAACACGATACAGGTGATACCGTTTAGTTCGCGGTAACAACAATCACATGGTGCCACGATCAAACGTAATGTTATTTAGAGTAGCATTCCTGATGCTGTTTGTAATGATTACTTTGACATCATTTCAGGTTTATCAGAAGAACACTAACTGTAGTTATTTCTTTGTTTATCACGAAAATAATAATCGTACATCTATTTCATATTCACAACGCCAACCGTGACATCGTTTTTATGTTTACCCTGATATAACACTAAAAGTGACATCGTTATATGTTTACCTGAGTGACATCGTTATATGTTTACCTGATATAACACTAAAAGTGACATCGTTATATGTTTACCCTGATATAACACTAAAAGTGACATCGTCATATGTTTACCTGATATAACACTAAAAGTGACATCGTTATATGTTTACCCTGATATAACACTAAAAGTGACATCGTTTTATGTTTACCTGATATAACACTAAAAGTGACATCGTTTTATGTTTACCCTGATATAACACTAAAAGTGACATCGTTATATGTTTACCCTGATATAACACTAAAAGTGACATCGTTTTTATGTTTACCTGATATAACACTAAAAGTGACATCGTTTTTATGTTTACCCTGATATAACACTAAAAGTGACATCGTTATATGTTTACCTGATATAACACTAAAAGTGACAGTTTTATGTTTACCCTATAACACTAAAAGATATACCTGATATAACACTAAAAGTGAGATCGTTATATGTTTACCCTGATATAACACTAAAAGTGACATCGTTTTATGTTTACCTGATATAACACTAAAAGTGACATCGTTTTATGTTTACCTGATATAACACTAAAAGTGACATCGTTATATGTTTACCTGATATAACACTAAAAGTGACATCGTTATATGTTTACCCTGATATAACACTAAAAGTGACATCGTTTTATGTTTACCTGATATAACACTAAAAGTGACATTGTTTTTATGTTTACCTGATATAACACTAAAAGTGACATCGTTATATGTTTACCTGATATAACACTAAAAGTGACATCGTTATATGTTTACCTGATATAACACTAAAAGTGACATCGTTATATGTTTACCCTGATATAACACTAAAAGTGACATCGTTATATGTTTACCTGATATAACACTAAAAGTGACATCGTTATATGTTTACCTGATATAACACTAAAAGTGACATCGTTATATGTTTACCCTGATATAACACTAAAAGTGACATCGTTATATGTTTACCCTGATATAACACTAAAAGTGACATCGTTTTTATGTTTACCCTGATAGGCCCTAGATTGTCATTGTGATGCCTGATATAATTGTTTACCTGATATAACACTAAAAGTGACATCGTTATATGTTTACCTGATATAACACTAAAAGTGACATCGTTATATGTTTACCTGATATAACACTAAAAGTGACATCGTTATATGTTTACCTGATATAACACTAAAAGTGACATCGTTATATGTTTACCTGATATAACACTAAAAGTGACATCGTTATATGTTTACCTGATATAACACTAAAAGTGACATCGTTATATGTTTATGTGATATAACACTAAAAGTGACATCGTTTTTATGTTTACCTGATATAACACTAAAAGTGACATCGTTTTATGTTTACCTGATATAACACTAAAAGTGACATCGTTATATGTTTACCTGATATAACACTAAAAGTGACATCGTTATATGTTTACCTGATATAACACTAAAAGTGACATCGTTATATGTTTACCCTGATATAACACTAAAAGTGACATCGTTATATGTTTACCCTGATATAACACTAAAAGTGACATCGTTATATGTTTACCTGATATAACACTAAAAGTGACATTGTTTTATGTTTACCTGATATAACACTAAAAGTGACATCGTTTTATGTTTACCCTGATATAACACTAAAAGTGACATCGTTTTATGTTTACCTGATATAACACTAAAAGTGACATCGTTATATGTTTACCTGATATAACACTAAAAGTAAAAGTGACATCGTTATATGTTTACCTGATATAACACTAAAAGTGACATCGTTATATGTTTACCTGATATAACACTAAAAGTGACATCGTTTTTATGTTTACCTGATATAACACTAAAAGTGACATCGTTATATGTTTACCTGATATAACACTAAAAGTGACATCGTTATATGTTTACCTGATATAACACTAAAAGTGACATCGTTATATGTTTACCTGATATAACATGTGACATCGTTAAACTGATATATCACATTACATGGCGAATGAAGCGATAAACACATGCTGTTACGTTCCATTTTCGCCTTCTTGCAATTTTTTTCGCCCGTTTCACTGATCAAGAGTTTGGATTATGATTTTGATAACGTGGAATTTACTTATCATTTTAATGTCCCTCAATTTCTGGGGTTAGTTGAGAATTTTCACGATACACATTAACTTGAGAGATTTGCTGGATGTCTGAGTTATTCATTGTAGCGTGGTCATGTATGTATTTGAGACAGACTCAATTTCTGGATGTCTGAGTTATTCATTGTAGCATGGTCATGCATATATTTGAGACAGACTCAAATTCTGGATGTCCGAATTTCTTGTCTATAATATGTAAAACCGATAACGTCAAAATTATCATACGTTTACCGCATGTTTAACCGAAATTACAATACATTAACCGCATGTTTAACCGCGGTTACCATACTTCAACCGCATGTTTTTTGTGCTGTAAATGCTAACGCGATAAACAGCTTTGAAATTTAAACGCATTAAATGTTGCCTTTATCATCTTAACGCGTTAAAGTAAAAGGAATAGATGGACCAATAAAATTGATAGACCCTTCTACCGGTTGATAGACCCTTCTACCGGTTGATAGGCCCTTCTGCCGGTTGAAAGGCCCTTCTGCCGGTTGAAAGGTCTTTCTACCGGTTGATAGACCCTTCTACCGGTTGATAGACCCTTCTACCGGTTGATAGGCCCTTCTGTCGGTTGAAAGGCCCTTCTGCCGGTTGAAAGGCCCTTCTGCCGGTTGAAAGGTCCTTCTACCGGTTGATAGACCCTTCTACCGGTTGATAGACCCTTCTACCGGTTGATAGACCCTTCTACCGGTTGATAGCCCCTTCTACCGGTTGTTAGGCCCTTCTACCGGTTGAAAGGCCTTCTACCGGTTGAAAGGTCCTTCTACCGGTTAATAGGCCCTTCTGCCGGTTGAAAGGTCCTTCTACCGGTTGATAGACCCTTCTACCGGTTGATAGGCCCTTCTACCGGTTGATAGTTCCTTCTAACGTTGTTCAGTCCAGACTTCCTCTCGTGCTTCGATTGAGTTATATATAGTATTTTACACATTGACACACTTACTCATCCACACAACAACAAAGCTTTCTCGGGCGTGTGACCTAAAGATGCAAATTGTAAAACGAACGCTTAAGTGAGTGACCGAGATTTATACACAAAATTGCTGTGCTTTCATCATATAGATGGGACCCATTCATGTGAGATGGTAGTTAATAAGTCGCCGCTCCCTGTGGTTTTCGTTCGGTATCAATAATGTGCAGTTGCTATGACCGAGATCCTGCTAGAGAACTACATGTCGCGTGCTAATTCTTACATATACACGTGAGGTCCTTTTGAATTCACTAAATATGGAAATTATGAAAGATATAGAATGTTAATGTTTAATGCATTCCCTTGTTTTTTGACGTTTATATATATCTTTCTCTGTCATTTTCTACGTTTCAACAATTCAGGCCCTGATATCACTGACGAGTCCTAGAAGAACGAAGCAGTTTCATTAAGTATTTGTCTTTTGTACATTTTGAAATAGACTTCTTGAAAGATTTCATTGTCAATGTTAAGGCACCAACTCTATCATTCTGATACCACGACATTTATCGAGTAAGACAAAGGGACACATTAGCTGTTGCTTTGACCAGTTAACTTTGATGTTGTTAACCTTGTTAAGACGTTAAAACGTTCACAAGATAATGAAAGAGACAGTAAAACGTTATCTGGGTTGTGTTTTCCGTTATGGTTTTGAGAGACTGATGAACGTTATGTAAACTGTTATAGACAGACATGCAACACGCTTGGTTTTGAGAGATTGATGAACGTTATGTAAACTGTTATAGACAGACATGCAACACGCTTGGTTTTGAGAGATTGATGAACGTTATGTAAACTGTTATAGACAGACATGCAACACGCTTGGTTTTGAGAGATTGATGAACGTTATGTAAACTGTTATAGACAGACATGCAACACGCTTGGTTTTGAGAGACTGATGAACGTTATGTAAACTGTTATAGACAGACATGCAACACGCTTGGTTTTGAGAGACTGATGAACGTTATGTAAACTGTTATAGACAGACATGCAACACGCTTGGTTTTGAGAGACTGATGAACGTTATGTAAACTGTTGACAGACATGCAACACGCTTGGTTTTGAGAGACTGATGAACGTTATGTAAACTGTTGACAGACAGACATGCAACACGCTTGGTTTTGAGAGATTGATGAACGTTATGTAAACTGTTATAGACAGACATGCAACACGCTTGGTTTTGAGAGATTGATGAACGTTATATAAACTGTTGACAGACAGACATGCAACACGCTTGGTTTTGAGAGATTGATGAACGTTATGTAAACTGTTATAGACAGACATGCAACACGCTTGGTTTTGAGAGATTGGTGAACGTTATGTAAACTGTTGACAGACAGACATGCAACACGCTTGGTTTTGAGAGATTGATGAACGTTATATAAACTGTTGACAGACATGCAACACGCTTGGTTTTGAGAGATTGATGAACGTTATGTAAACTGTTATAGACAGACATGCAACACGCTTGGTTTTGAGAGATTGATGAACGTTATGTAAACTGTTGACAGACAGACATGCAACACGCTTGGTTTTGAGATATTGGTGAACGTTATGTAAACTGTTGACAGACAGACATGCAACACGCTTGGTTTTGAGAGATTGATGAACGTTATGTAAACTGTTATAGACAGACATGCAACACGCTTGGTTTTGAGAGATTGATGAACGTTATATAAACTGTTGACAGACATGCAACACGCTTGGTTTTGAGAGATTGATGAACGTTATGTAAACTGTTGACAGACAAACATGCAACACGCTTGGTTTTGCGAGATTGATGAACGTTATGTAAACTGTTGACAGACAAACATGCAACACGCTTGGTTTTGAGAGATTGGTGAACGTTATGTAAACTGTTGACAGACAGACATGCAACACGCTTGGTTTTGAGAGATTGATGAACGTTATGTAAACTGTTATAGACAGACATGCAACACGCTTGGTTTTGAGAGATTGATGAACGTTATGTAAACTGTTGACAGACAAACATGCAACACGCTTGGTTTTCAGAGATTGGTGAACGTTATGAAAAAGTTATTTAACTGTATACCTGATTATTTTCATGGGTCAAAATTTTCGCAATTTGCTTTTAAAACGATCGAATTATATATCAAGGAATTCGGATTTCTCGATTTGGATTTTATGGCACATCGAATACAAATGTGTCTCATTATTTCCCGGATTAAATTTTCGCGATCACTTTTATGTACCATGAAAAAGTAAAAATACCGTCCTCTCCAAAATAGGCAACAGGGTGTTTTAATATTCAAGTTAATTATAAATTCTGTGATATGAAGAGTATATATATATATTGATAAACGAAACACAAGTATGTGACGAAGTTATATACATTATTACGTTGATAGAACTGTGAGTAGATTAAAAAAAACAGTTGTATAGCTTTAACTGGTTCTATGTATGGTGACAACCGCACACCCTTATGAATGTATTTACATATATTATGACGTCATTCCATTCTAAATATAACCGAGAACAATACGGTAATCTGTTATTATGCACCCACCAGGTGTGATAGTTACCTAGGTACAAACACTGACTCATTACTTTTAACCTGATAATCTCGCCTAATTTTATCTTGGTTTTGAAGATGGATTTCTGACAGGTGGAATCCATTGAATATTCCGGTATATCAATTCAGTGTGAAAATTACCCTTCGCTTGCTGTAAAAGGTAGTGTGTCGTGTGTCATTCGTCTTTCACAACAAACAAACTCCCTTGTACTAATTCCTTCGTATAGGTATATGACATCTCCCTTGATGTGTCGGTAAATGACCAGATTTTGTACCTACTTCTATAAATTCCTTACATCTCCCTTGATGTGTCGGTAAATGACCAGACTTTGTACCTACTTCTATAAATTCCTGACATCTCCCTTGATGTGTCGGTAAATGACCAGATTTTGTACCTACTTCTATAAATTCCTGACATCTCCCTTGATGTGTCGGTAAATGACCAGATTTTGTATCTACTACTATAAATTCCTTACATCTCCCTTGATGTGTCGGTAAATGACCAGACTTTGTATCTACTACTATAAATTCCTTACATCTCCCTTGATATGTCGGTAAATGACCAGACTTTGTATCTACTACTATAAATTCCTTACATCTCCCTTGATATGTCGGTAAATGACCAGACTTTGTATCAACTTCTATAAATTCCTGACATCTCCCTTGATATGTCGGTAAATGACCAGATTTTGTATCTACTTCTATAAATTCCTGACATCTCCCTTGATGTGTCGGTAAATGGCCAGTTTGTCGTTGGTCTACCTTTACATCCATCTCGATGCTCTCCATGATTAATGGTCTTCTTTTGGTATAATTTGCTTGGTCCCGTTATATGGCAGTGAGCTGGGATGTTTAGAACTAAATATCTAAAAAAGATTAAGAATTGTGTTTGGTTAGGGTGTCGGAATGCAGGGTGACCATGTTATCTCATGGAGGTTTGGCTTGTTGGTTTTAAATATTATTAAGCACTTCACCGTGTGTTACGTGAACCGTGTAGAATTTAGGCTGTGTGATATTAAAGTAAGTCATGATGTCCAACAGAAAGTACGCCAAAACATGAGGCAAAAAGTAGTGAAGGCCAACAGAACTACAGACAGAAGCGATACACAATCACTTTAGTTAAATTCATATCAATGAAGAACTCCAAATGACATACTTAGACAGCACGTTGCTATACACGTTTCTCACTGAGATATGCCACCAATTATATATATAGAATGTCTGGTCCCGTCAGATACGGTCTTAGGCATGCGCATTCCTGACTACACGTGCACTAACACGCGGTTTTAACAATCCTGACAATTTTGTAAATGTCGACATGTACCTATAGTGTAATAGATCCTGAGAGTGACTAGTATCTGTACCAACAGCATAATGACTATTTCAATTGTACATAAATAATTACTGTTGTATATCCTTACTGAATCTATATATAGTTAGTGTGCACGAGGAAACTTAAGGCACAATATCACATTCTCCCTTCTCGCCTTTTTGACGTTAAAGTTTAACTATATGTTTAATGTATTATAGGGTGAACATGCCAGTGGGCTAAAATAAAACCGTGTTAATGGTTCCGGTATAGAGTATGTGGTTAGTACACATTGTCTTCTATATATATCCTTACTTTCATATCAGATATACACACGTTTGGCTTCTAACATCACTGAAAAAGAAGCATCAAATATTGTACAAAATAAACAAAAGTGGATATAATTATTTCAGTACAAACTTCTATTTAAAAAGTGTACGATAAAAATTCAGTTATCACCATATGCATGTACCCTGTCTGTCTCGTCTTTAGAAGTACTAGTCATCACCATATACATGTACCCTGTCTGTCTCGTCTTTAGAAGTACTAGTCATCACCATATACATGTACCCTGTCTGTCTCGTCTTTAGAAGTACTAGTCATCACCATACATGTACACTATCTCGTCTTTAGAAGTACTAGTCATCACCATATACATGTACCCTGTCTGTCTCGTCTTTAGAAGTACTAGTCATCACCATATACATGTACCCTGTCTGTCTCGTCTTTAGAAGTACTAGTCATCACCATATACATGTGTCTTTAGAAGTACTAGTCATCACCATATACATGTACACTGTCTCGCCTTTAGAAGTACTAGTCATCACCATATCCATGTACCCTGTCTGTCTCGTTTTTAGAAGTACTAGTCATCACCATATACATGTACCCTGTCTGTCTCGTCTTCATCACCAAGTACTAGTCATCACCATATACATGTACCCTGTCTGTCTCGTCTTTAGAAGTACTAGTCATCACCATATACATGTACCCTGTCTGTCTCGTCTTTAGAAGTACTAGTCATCACCATATACATGTACCCTGTCTGTCTCGTCTTTAGAAGTACTAGTCATCACCATATACATGTACCCTGTCTGTCTCGTCTTTAGAAGTACTAGTCATCACCATATACATGTACCCTGTCTGTCTCGTCTTTAGAAGTACTAGTCATCACCATATACATGTACCCTGTCTGTCTCGTCTTTAGAAGTACTAGTCATCACCATATACATGTACCCTGTCTGTCTCACCATCTTTAGAAGTACTAGTCATCACCATATACATGTACCCTGTCTGTCTCGTCTTTAGAAGTACTAGTCATCACCATATACATGTACCCTGTCTGTCTCGTCTTTAGAAGTACTAGTCATCACCATATACATGTACCCTGTCTGTCTCGTCTTTAGAAGTACTAGTCATCACCATATACATGTACCCTGTCTGTCTCGTCTTTAGAAGTACTAGTCATCACCATATACATGTACCCTGTCTGTCTCGTCTTTAGAAGTACTAGTCATCACCATATACATGTACACTATCTCGTCTTTAGAAGTACTAGTCCTCACCATATACATGTACCCTGTCTGTCTCGTCTTTAGAAGTACTAGTCATCACCATATACATGTACCCTGTCTGTCTCGTCTTTAGAAGTACTAGTCATCACCATATACATGTACCCTGTCTGTCTCGTCTTTAGAAGTACTAGTCATCACCATATACAGGTAACTAAATTCGGTTTTCCAAAGTAACAGCTACTGAATATGTTGATCCTGTTTGTTGGTGTGTTTTCGTGTGAGATCGTGTTATATCGTGCGAGATCGTGTTTTATCGTGTTATATCGTGTGAGATCGTGTTATATCGTGTGAGCTCGTGTTATATCGTGTTATATCGTGTGAGATCGTGTGATATCGAGTTATATAGTGGGATATTGTGTTATATCGTGTGGTATTGTGTTATATAATATAATATGTAGCTAAATATTTATGTTATTGCTTCATAGGTATAGCAGACTGATTCGTGTTACAAATAATAACTCAAAAAATAAATAGGTTATCATGGTAATTTCTGTAGATATACAGATAAATAGACAATATCTTTAGAAAAGCAATGGATCCCACAATGTAAAATTGACGGAAATATTTCCAGAATTTCTATGGATTTATTGAAGTCATAACGTTCGATGTACTGTAAGGCTTCCGTCACAACAAGGACTCTATCTACAGTGTATTTCCGTCACACTCAACCGCCACAATGCCTTCATTTGGCGACCTTACAACGTCTACGCTGTGTATGGAATATTCACTACACCAGATACACGAGTCCAGCTCCTGGTCTTTTTACTATCATGTGAACTTTGGAATATATAGGTTCGGTTAACGTTGGAACTATTATGTGATAAAAGAGTAGGTAAACTTTCGGTACATTTCGGACCAGTCCAAAGTCTAATAACATATATTTATATATGTCAGTCCAAAGTCTAATAACATATATTTATATAGGTCAGTCCAAAGTCTAATAACATATATTTATATAGGTCAGTCCAAAGTCTAATAACATATATTTATATATGTCAGTCCAAAGTCTAATAACATATATTTATATAGGTCAGTCCAAAGTCTAATAACATATATTTATATAGGTCAGTCCAAAGTCTAATAACATATATTTATATAGGTCAGTCCAAAGTCTAATAACATATATTTATATATGTCAGTCCAAAGTCTAATAAATACGTAAGTTGCAAGCTTTTGTTCAGACAGAAGTTTAAAGTTTTCGTCCCTTAATGCACAAAAATGGATAGATTAGTGAAATAGAATTATTTCAGAAATTGTTTTTAATTTCGGTTACACACATGTGGGATGGTTACAATATCTTATATTGTACTTTGTACCTCATCAATTTCATCTTAAGTAATTATTTCAAATAAATACAACAAAGGTGTGTTTAATACTGTTCGTGATGGGCCTCTCTTTATATTTTAAAAGTCGAATTTGAAAAATATTGCGCAATTATCGTTATTTTTCCCCGTTTAAAAGAAAAGAAAGAAAAAGAAACGAGACATGATTGTGACTAGGTAGTGACCTGAAATTTTTTACTGAAACCTACACGATTTTTTCCCCGTACCCTCCGGAAGTTTATGGCTACAGTCATACAGTTAGGGCGAAGTCCACATGTCGTGACATCAGAATGCAGGCCACTTTGATATAATTATACACACAGTTTTATTGTGTAATTTTTGTCCGTGTTTGTTTTATTAGTGTGTGATTCACTGACATTGAATAAATAGTAGTAGGTCCGGGAAAAATGACGATAATAAATTTTGTATGAAATATCTTATTTTACAATAATTGTTTCTAAAACAATGGTCGGGATGAGTTTAAATCGTCTGGCGTAAAGGTTGTTTGTAAAGATATATATTTCACAACAATTATTGCTAAATATGTTACAGATGAGTTTCGAGTGGTATAAAAAACATTTTCTGAAAGAATTAACACAAAAAGTGATTGAAAACTGGCTTTGCGAACCTCCGAAAACATCTCTTATCTTTATCGAGCAGGCCTTCGTTTATCAAGCAAAGAGAGCTAAAATCGCTCAGAACAGTTGTGAAACAATACAAATATATTCACATGATTTGTTTAAGTCGTAACAATAGTGTAGCTCTTCTTCATACGAAACAAAATTTTACGGTATCTTCACACAGAATTAACAGTTAGCTTAACTGGTTAATAGAGGGTACAAAAGACAAGGAGGACATATAAACACCTCTTACACAGAATAACACCGGGGATTATAAATACACCGATAACTTAATCATAGAACTGATTATAAATGTTTTCAATATGATGACATTTGAAACACGATGTGTTTACTACAGTATGATGATACTACCTTTCGTTTAAATATCTCGTTCGCAATCAGGGATTTGATATGTCCCTCGCGTTAGGTTACATCTACAATTGGATACTGACCTTTAGTTTACGTAAATATGTTGTTTTGCTTAAGTTGTTACCCAACACTGATAGCCACTACACTGATTATTTATAATAAAGCTACTTAGTACTTTGTATACGTCATATCGCTAGATTAGCTATTTATAGACATAAAAACAACACAAATGTTTTATAGCCCTACCCTAACGTATACACCCCTAGGTCTTTGTACGAGTTCAATGACACAGAATCAAACAACCCGATTATCTTGTGGCCTTATTGTGTCGTCGGTGTCCTTAAAATAAGTCAATAAATGTTCACATAAGTGTGTCATGTTTAAATACTCCCGATCATATACACTTCAGAGATAAATACTTAAACACAGGAAAATGTGGAAAGTTTAATGAAATATTTACGATAGCACAAAGGTGGATGTCAAAGTTAATCATGACTTAATGCCTTTTTGTATTACGGTAATAACAGAAGAATTTCCTATATAGATAGAGGAACCGTCAGTAAAGTGGGTTTTATCTACAGCGATGCACGTTATTATTCTCCTCTGAGTGGCCTTGTTTACTGTCATTTTTGTTTTGGAACAGTGACAAGTCACTGTTTATATTATTTTATGACTCACAACAAAAAATTTAAGTTCATCCACAGCCTTACAATGATAGAATTTATATCGGAAACTCACCTGTTGTATAAGGTATATCGGTCAGGTTGACACGTAAACATTGTGGGCCAAGTTAGCCTCACACATTATTGGCGAAATGCCCAAAACGTTCATCCCATGACGTTGTAGTAGACATGCGGTTAATTTTTTGTAAAAAATTACAAGATAACTCTTATCTTTGTCTTGTTTTAGGTATAAAAAGAAGGCGTGACATCTATTTGAGGAGATTTCCATCCTTTGTATGTGATGTTTTTCTACATGTACTTTATGTGAACATAAGATCTACTCATTCACAATAAACCGTATTTAGCATAACATACACAATTACAAGGCCGTTTAAAAGTCACACAGGTAAAAAAAACACCTTGCCATACAAAGATATCAAAATACTTATTCCGATCAATTCTTAGGATTGTTTGGAAAAAATAGGTAGGTCGATTGTATACGATAATACAGACTTTAACTCGGTAAGTCGGTTGCATAATGAAAGATTGAATTAAACAGCGAATTGGAAAGATTGGGTCGATTTCAAAATCGGAAAGAAAAGGGCATGGTTACGACCCGCTTTGAAAAAAACCACGCGATTTGAAAATTACATTGAATTTGGGATATGCTCTAAATATTTATTTCGAATTGCGTAAATATTCTTTCCTGAAAAAAAAGGTGAAGGGAAACGATGCTCAACCTCCTTGAAGCTCTAATGGTCTTAACTCATTAGAGCCTTCAAGGTTGTTGAGCATCATTTCTCCGTCACCATTTTTAAAAATTCATTGGCTCTACTGAATCTTATCTAAATGTGTGTTTTTGTACTTTTTTAATATCTATTACATGATACTATCAGAAAATCCCCTTTTCTTTAGAGATGATTTGCAACATAGCAGAACATATAACATAACATATAACATGGCCGTTATTTGCTCTCTCGCCCACTAGTGTACATAACGTACGAACGTTTTGATAATTTACTGGTAACACCACAAATAAATCATATTTTTTTCGAATCACCAGGTACTTTCATGTATGGTATGACAGTAAACAAGTAGTATATCGTTACTAATAGCCAAACAATAATGACATTTAATTTTAGTGTATTTTGCCTTCAGGGGATTGTTCCCTAAACCATAGACGAACAATTTTCGTAAAAATTGCTTGGCTGCAATTACAACTTCGTATAAATAAACATTCTGTATCTACGTTTGCAGATAACACTGTCTCTAAAGGCAAATCCTTTTCTCAGTTGAAAACAGTTAATTTACGATCCGATAAAACAGTTATCGAATCTTTCAGCATTACATTAAAGATTGCACAAGGTTATTCTGAAACACCCTGTCACATCACCTCTGAGGAGGCGTGGAAACATGTCGACCAAAATAGTTCAGTACACTTTAGAGAAAATCGGTCAACAACAATTTATACATGTAACTTATGGCACTATAAGAAACGTAACAATATTATTTCGTATGGTGCTGATAATTTACATCATCTACAAATGTTCGGCTTTACCCAGTATTTAGGAATGTACTTTGAGTTGTGACTTTGTGAAGTACTTCATCGCTCAACCGAGATCTGCACATGTCGGAAGTTAAAACTTTAATTACTCTTGACCTTGATTGATTAAGTATGACGATTAGAAAGTGTTGGCAACAGATCAGGTTTTTTCCGCTGGGTTAAAGCTGATCGTCAACGAAGGTCACAAAACAATAAGGAATGTAGTTCTAGATTTGTTTATTACATAACGCTTAGCAACCATTAACCCCAACGTAACCTAGAACATCGGAAGGCGGGAAACTTTCTCTTGTTATCATGGTATTTATGGGTGTTCTTTTATTATGTCAGACATTGCTGTAAGAAGATATTAACCTGGGTTTAAGCCAAAGCGTTCTCTTTTGGGACGTCAGTAAATCAAAATGCGTGTTTGTCTGTACTTAAAATACAGTTTGGTGTAAGTAACATTTAAAGCGGTCAAATTTTTAATTACTTCCACAATAAGGTAAACAAGTATTTAACACTTCCGTACAACATTAGAAATAACCTCTCTCTTAACATGTGCAAAAGATGGTATCTACTCCTACACGTTCCAATGACCAGATCGGGCACATAACATTTATCAACAGTAGATAATAAAAATAAGTAAACAGACTCGGAACTGACGAAATACTCTCGTCAAAGTTTAAATAAGTAATTACATGTACCTTCGCGGAGACATTTTAAATATAACGATGACGCCAAACATACAGAATGACATTCATATGCACCGCTCACAACATCAGTCAAGTAACTGGGAGAACTCCACTACCTTCGCCTTCCACAATGAGAGGGAAATGAAGTCACGGCCCACAAATCAAACTGGTTGTATTATTAATGTAACCCATGGTGCGTGTGGCTAAATCAGCCTTGGTGTCTCCTTACTGAATATTTTTACAATGGTTTACGTGCCTATATAGTACAATAATAAAAAGTACCGAAATGCTGACTTTGCAATTCACAAACTTCAAACAAGAAAACGAGGAAAATATAGCTAAAGAACACTGTCCTATAATCTGTTCAATACGAATTCTCAAGCCTATAGCAACAAATAGTTCCACCAGTCCTAGTAGATACAAGTGGGACAAATCTTTAGATGATGGGTCAATAAGTAATTAAAAATGTTGTGTAAAACGTTGCTGGATTGTATCACACTACCAGATGACAAAGCATCTCCTCTATATATCGATCGTTAAAATAGCGATACATCCGTAGTCTGAACTGAAGCTGCAGATACGTGTATACCAAAGACTTAATATAGAAACTATTTAAAACCTTACTGGGACTAGAGTCTAACGACGATGCACATTGAAATGCTACAAGAACGAAGTATATGGGTACAATCCGGTACGCGGAGACAGAACTGTATGTTTTTCAGTGAATATAAAACTTGTAAAAGATACTTTTCGACGGTAGCTTAGCAATCCATTTGAAATGTATATGGAAAAGCAATTTGCTAAACTCAGGCGAATTAGATCAGAACATGTTTTGGCAACTTTTTAAGAGGAAGAATAGAAAATAAAAAATGCAATACAAACAAAGAAAAAAAATAAGATGCAATGGGGAAACCTTTAGAAGCACATGTGATATTTTGAAAGTTGGTCTCTACATTTTGAAGATATACACAAAAACCATGATGTCGTTGCTTTTGGTAGTTGTTTCTGTGATAAGATAAAAGATAGAATTAAAATGATAAAATCGAATAGTCGTTTTGATGACGATCTGCTTCTATTTAATGTTTTTTCGTGGTAGGAAATCAGTCTTTATTGTCAAAAATTAAAAACAAATAAGGCAGGTGGCCACGAAGGTTTAGTATATGAGCATGTAAAGTATGCTAGGCGACCACTGATCGACCATATCCAAAACTATCTAACCTTGTTGTAAGATATGAATA
Organism: Ylistrum balloti; assembly: GCF_031769215.1. Taxonomy (NCBI): domain Eukaryota; kingdom Metazoa; phylum Mollusca; class Bivalvia; order Pectinida; family Pectinidae; genus Ylistrum; species Ylistrum balloti. The sequence continues at coordinate 1,946,401 of NW_026781945.1, read as the reverse complement.
TCTTCCTAGAAACTGGAAAGAAGTTATTATAGTAACCATTTACAAAGGTCAACGGAAGCGAAAAGATGACCTAGATAATTATAGGGGAATAACACTTTTACCAGTATTAAAAAGAATTGAAATGGCTATTGCGGGAAGAATTTCCTATATAATTGATTCTGAAGCATTTCCAAACAAACAACAGTCAGCACACCAAAATAACGTATGTAGTCTCTGTACTGCGTTTAGTTTGAAACAATATGTTTATTATAATATGGAAAATGATTCTGACGTATATGTCTCGTTTTTAGATAGCTCTAAAGCTTCTGATACAGTTTAGCACAACAACTGACTTGTAAAATTGTCCGATATTGGCCTTACGGCTAAAGTATGGAATATTTTAAGACTTATGTATACTGATGTAGAAAGCCATGTAATGTTTAATGGTGTACTTTCTACACCGGTAAAGACGGAGAGAGGAATCGTAGAAGGGTGGAGGGCCTCTCTGCCAAAATGTATTTAGTTTATATCAAGGAATTATTAAATGAAGTAGAAAATTGTGGGCAGGGTGCAAAGATAATAGATAAACATGTAATCATTCCAACTCAAGCTGATGATGTCTGTTTGGTGAGCACAAATGCTACGAGGCTTCAGAAAATGTTGTTTCCAATATTACTCATCTTGGTATTCTGTTGAATTTTAGACATGACTCTTTGGAGAGAACAGGCTTGTAATAAATTAAAAGGTGGTACTATGACACTTATACGTTCTGGACCTCATCAATGTGCTCTTAATCCTTTAACTGTTTCAAGGATTTTACAAATTAAAGTATAACCCTCTGCATTCTACGGTTGTGAACTTTGGATACTTTCAAACTTCGAAATATTGATGCTGGAAAGGGCCATTCGTTTCAACTTTGAAGTCAAGAAAAAAGAACCAGAACTGACACGTTCACCTCTCTACTGGGGTTGATGTCCTTAGAAGCATACATTGATACCGAAAGACTGTTATGTTTAGGAAGATTGTGCAGAATGAAAAAAGTTATGTATCTTATAGAATCTTTTATATCGAGGTGTTTTTTATACAACTTACATGGATGTATCCAAGACAGTTTTATACCAGGCATTGTTAGAATATTTAAAAAAATACAACTTATATGAGAATTTTCAACTTTTCAGACTATGAAACAAGTGCTTGGTTGCATTAAATAACCAATGATACCGAATTTTAAAGACTTTTATTACTACATAATGCTGTTGTGTCTGACTCTGGAAATGAACTTTCTTCATATTCCCACTCATTGCCAGATGATAATGTAACTAATATTTTGCTGGGAGGCCCTATGGTCTATCAAGGCAACAAAGATGATGTAGAAGAATTAAGATTAATTTGAGTGTATCATGTAAAAAGGATAATAAAATTGTTTGAGAATATAGATTATTTCATGCTAATTCGTTCACTTGGTCAGTTATCATTTATTATTACTATGCCTTCATTATAGAATTATAAAACTCGTTCAATTAATAACTTATTTCTATTCCTTTTATTTGGTTTATTTAAATATGTTTTCATATCTGTACACCTTTTTAATACTTGTTATGTTTTTCTTTTGTTACATGTAATATTGTAATAATATTGTAATGTCATGCTCTTAATTGTGGAGGAAATAAGGACAATAATAGGAAATGTCGAAAGGAAAGACAATGTTTCCTGGAAGAGAACCTACATTAAAGGTCTAAAAGTGACGACCGAGTTTATATGAAGGAAACTGTCAGATATACCAGCCTTGTTAGTGTTTTATTTATAACAAGAAAACCACCAGATATACCAGCCATGTTAGTGTTTTATTTATAACAAGAAAACCACCTGACATACCAGCCTTGTTAGTGTTTTATTTATAACAAGAAAACCACCTGACATACCAGCCGTGTTAGTGTTTTATTTATAACAAGAAAACCACCTGACATACCAGCCTTGTTAGTGTTTTATTTATAACAAGAAAACCACCTGACATACCAGCCGTGTTAGTGTTTTATTTATAACAAGAAAACCACCAGACATACCAGCCTTGTTAGTGTTTTATTTATAACAAGAAAACCACCTGATATACCAGCCGTGTTACTGTTTTATTTATAACAAGAAAACCACCAGATATACCAGAATGGTTAGTGTTTTATTTATAACAAGAAAACCACCTGATATACCAGCCTTGTTAGTGTTTTATTTATAACAAGAAAACCACCAGATATACCAGAATGGTTAGTGTTTTATTTATAACAAGAAAACCACCAGATATACCAGTATTTATAACAAGAAAACCACCAGATATACCAGCCTTGTTAGTGTTTTATTTATAACAAGAAAACCACCTGATATACCAGCCGTGTTACTGTTTTATTTATAACAAGAAAACCACCAGATATTCCAGAATGGTTAGTGTTTTATTTATAACAAGAAAACTACCTGACATACCAGCCGTGTTAGTGTTTTATTTATAACAAGAAAACCACCAGATATACCAGCCTTGTTAGTGTTTTATCTATAACAAGAAAACCACCAGATATTCCAGAATGGTTAGTGTTTTATTTATAACAAGAAAACCACCTGAAATACCAGCCGTGTTAGTGTTTTATTTATAACAAGAAAACCACCTGACATACCAGCCGTGTTACTGTTTTATTTATAACAAGAAAACCACCAGATATACCAGAATGGTTAGTGTTTTATTTATAAGATATGTGTCTTTTATTAGTGAATAGTACACCACACTGAATGTGTGTGTTAAAGTGTTTTTGTTGCGTTCTCATTTTTTGCAAAAAAATTAAATCTTTCCATCTAAAAGACATCTTGCGATAAAGTAAAGTAATTGTGTAAATCTAAAACATCACGACCGGGAATTAAAATGATTTATAAGCCCTTTTCAACATTAATTTGCGTTGTAAACTATGTAGAACTTTTTAAACACCTGTGTTCGACGTTATCTTTTATTTTGTCTCCAATCTATGTACTGTTTAACTGAATCCAAATGTGAAAACCCCTGTGTGTTGACCTTTTAACAGAAACATATCGTACATCTACTTTACATTTCATTTGTATGTAAATTACCATATTTATGCGTCGCTTTACAACTAACGATATTTCCTTAATTTTATTCTTCTCGGTGAATATTACCTTTTTATGGTTGATGTTGGTTTTTAGACCACACAATAGATTAAGGTAATGTAGGGGTGATGTACTATGAAATCACGGTGAACTTTCGTCTCCAGGATATGGTAGCATGGCACCCCTTTCAATTCTCTACTCATAACCAGGATGACCGGTCCCTGTCGTAATATGTTCATTTTAAAGGTAGACGTCATACCAAGACAAGCTGTATATCTTCTGGGCAGGGATAAGACCCACAACATAATTTTTACATAACATATTTTTTAGTCAGATTCTAAGGAAAAACTAGAGTATCGAAAAATGGACAGTTTCAAAGATTAGAAAAAAATGTACTAACAAAAACCTGACTGTTGATTAAAGCAATACGTGTTTGGTTGTCCCTAAATAAAGGATTTACTTAAACAATTCTCGTATCTAGACCTTACCTGTTACGTGAAATGTCTGTTATGTCAGTAGAGGAAACACAACGACAATTCTCAGTCCTAGACCTGACCTGTTACATGAAATGTCTGTTACGTCAGTAGAGGAAACACAACAATGATTCTCATTTCTAGACCTGGCCTGTAACTTCAAATGTCTGTTACGTCAGTAGAGGAAACACAACAACGATTCTCAGTCCTAGACCTGGCCTGTTACATCAATTGTCTGTTACGTGAGTAGAGGAAACATAACAACGATTCTCAGTCCTAGACCTGGCCTGTTACATGAAATGTCTGTTACGTCAGTAGAGGAAACACAACGACAATTCTCATTTCTAGACATGGCCTGTTACATGAAATGTCTGTTACGTCAGTAGAGGAAACACAACAATGATTCTCATTTCTAGACCTGGCCTGTAACTTCAAATGTCTGTTACGTCAGTAGAGGAAACACAACAACGATTCTCAGTCCTAGACCTGGCCTGTTACATCAATTGTCTGTTACGTCAGTAGAGGAAACATAACAACGATTCTCAGTCCTAGACCTGGCCTGTAACTTCAAATGTCTGTTACGTGAGTAGAGGAAACACAACGACAATTCTCATTTCTAGACCTGGCCTGTAACTTCAAATGTCTGTTACGTCAGTAGAGGAAACACAACAACGATTCTCAGTCCTAGACCTGGCCTGTTACATCAGTTGTCTGTTACGTCAGTAGAGGAAACACAATGACAATTCTCAGTCCTAGACCTGGCCTGTTACATGAAATGTCTCTTACGTTAGGGGAGGAAACACAACGACAATTCTCAGTCCTAGACCTGGCCTGTTACATCAATTGTCTGTTACGTCAGTAGAGGAAACACAACGACAATTCTCATTTCTAGACCTGGCCTGTAACTTCAAATGTCTGTTACGTCAGTAGAGGAAACACAACAACGATTCTCAGTCCTAGACCTGGCCTGTTACATGAAATGTCTGTTACGTCAGTAGAGGAAAAACAATAACGATTATCAGTCCTAGACCTGGCCTGTTACATCAATTGTCTGTTACGTCAGTAGAGGAAACACAACGACATTTCTCAGTCCTAGACCTGGCCTGTAACTTCAAATGTCTGTTACGTCAGTAGAGGAAACACAACAACGATTCTCAGTCCTAGACCTGGCCTGTTACATGAAATGTCTGTTACGTGAGTAGAGGAAACACAACAACGATTCTCAGTCCTAGACCTGGCCTGTTACATCAATTGTCTGTTACGTCAGTAGAGGAAACACAACGACATTTCTCAGTCCTAGACCTGGCCTGTAACTTCAAATGTCTGTTACGTCAGTAGAGGAAACACAACGACAATTCTCAGTCCTAGACCTGGCCTGTTACATGAAATGTCTGTTACGTCAGTAGAGGAAACACAACAACGATTCTCAGTCCTAGACCTGCCCTGTTACATGAAATGTCTGTTACGTCAGTAGAGAAAACACAACGACAATTCTCATTTCTAGACCTGGCCTGTTACATGAAATGTCTGTTACGTGAGTAGAGGAAACACAACAACGATTCTCAGTCCTAGACCTGGCCTGTTACATGAAATGTCTGTTACGTGAGTAGAGGAAACACAACAACGATTCTCAGTCCTAGACCTGGCCTGTTACATCAATTGTCTGTTACGTCAGTAGAGGAAACAAAACGACAATTCTCAGTCCTAGACCTGGCCTGTTACATGAAATGTCTGTTACATCAGTAGAGGAAACACAACGACGATTCTCAGTCCTACACCTACACACGAAATGAACTTTCTTCATATTCCCACTCATTGCCAGATGATAATGTAACTAATATTTTGCTGGAAGGCCCTATGGTCTATCAAGGCAACAAACATGATGTAGAAGAATTAAGATTAATTTGAGTGTATCATGTAAAAAGGATAATAAAATTATGTGAGAATATAGATTATTTCACGCTAATTCGTTCACTTGGTCAGTTATCATTTATTATTACTATGCCTTCATTATAGAATTATAAAACTCGTTCAATTAATAACTTATTTCTATTCCTTTTATTTGGTTTATTTAAATATGTTTTCATATCTGTACACCTTTTTAATACTTGTTATGTTTTTCTTTTGTTACATGTAATATTGTAATAATATTGTAATGTCATGCTCTTAATTGTGGAGGAAATAAGGACAATAATAGGAAATGTCGAAAGGAAAGACAATGTTTCCTGGAAGAGAACCTACATTAAAGGTCTAAAAGTGACGACCGAGTTTATATGAAGGAAACTGTCAGATATACCAGCCTTGTTAGTGTTTTATTTATAACAAGAAAACCACCAGATATTCCAGAATGGTTAGTGTTTTATTTATAACAAGAAAACCACCAGATATTCCAGAATGGTTAGTGTTTTATTTATAACAAGAAAACCACCTGACATACCAGCCGTGTTAGTGTTTTATTTATAACAAGAAAACCACCAGATATTCCAGAATGGTTAGTGTTTTATTTATAACAAGAAAACCACCAGATATTCCAGAATGGTTAGTGTTTTATTTATAACAAGAAAACCACCAGATATTCCAGAATGGTTAGTGTTTTATTTATAACAAGAAAACCACCTGACATACCAGCCGTGTTACTGTTTTATTTATAACAAGAAAACCACCAGATATTCCAGAATGGTTAGTGTTTTATTTATAACAAGAAAACTACCTGACATACCAGCCGTGTTAGTGTTTTATTTATAACAAGAAAACCACCAGATATACCAGCCTTGTTAGTGTTTTATCTATAACAAGAAAACCACCAGATATTCCAGAATGGTTAGTGTTTTATTTATAACAAGAAAACCACCTGAAATACCAGCCGTGTTAGTGTTTTATTTATAACAAGAAAACCACCTGACATACCAGCCGTGTTACTGTTTTATTTATAACAAGAAAACCACCAGATATACCAGAATGGTTAGTGTTTTATTTATAAGATATGTGTCTTTTATTAGTGAATAGTACACCACACTGAATGTGTGTGTTAAAGTGTTTTTGTTGCGTTCTCATTTTTTGCAAAAAAATTAAATCTTTCCATCTAAAAGACATCTTGCGATAAAGTAAAGTAATTGTGTAAATCTAAAACATCACGACCGGGAATTAAAATGATTTATAAGCCCTTTTCAACATTAATTTGCGTTGTAAACTATGTAGAACTTTTTAAACACCTGTGTTCGACGTTATCTTTTATTTTGTCTCCAATCTATGTACTGTTTAACTGAATCCAAATGTGAAAACCCCTGTGTGTTGACCTTTTAACAGAAACATATCGTACATCTACTTTACATTTCATTTGTATGTAAATTACCATATTTATGCGTCGCTTTACAACTAACGATATTTCCTTAATTTTATTCTTCTCGGTTATTACCTTTTTATGGTTGATGTTGGTTTTTAGACCACACAATAGATTAAGGTAATGTAGGGGTGATGTACTATGAAATCACGGTGAACTTTCGTCTCCAGGATATGGTAGCATGGCACCCCTTTCAATTCTCTACTCATAACCAGGATGACCGGTCCCTGTCGTAATATGTTCATTTTAAAGGTAGACGTCATACCAAGACAAGCTGTATATCTTCTGGGCAGGGATAAGACCCACAACATAATTTTTACATAACATATTTTTTAGTCAGATTCTAAGGAAAAACTAGAGTATCGAAAAATGGACAGTTTCAAAGATTAGAAAAAAATGTACTAACAAAAACCTGACTGTTGATTAAAGCAATACGTGTTTGGTTGTCCCTAAATAAAGGATTTACTTAAACAATTCTCGTATCTAGACCTTACCTGTTACGTGAAATGTCTGTTATGTCAGTAGAGGAAACACAACGACAATTCTCAGTCCTAGACCTGACCTGTAACTTCAAATGTCTGTTACGTCAGTAGAGGAAACACAACGACAATTCTCAGTCCTAGACCTGACCTGTAACTTCAAATGTCTGTTACGTCAGTAGAGGAAACACAACGACAATTCTCAGTCCTAGACCTGGCCTGTAACTTCAAATGTCTGTTACGTCAGTAGAGGAAACACAACAACGATTCTCAGTCCTAGACCTGGCCTGTTACATGAAATGTCTGTTACGTCAGTAGAGGAAACACAACGACAATTCTCATTTCTAGACCTGGCCTGTAACTTCAAATGTCTGTTACGTCAGTAGAGGAAACACAACGACAATTCTCAGTCCTAGACCTGGCCTGTTACATGAAATGTCTGTTACGTCAGTAGAGGAAACACAACGACAATTCTCATTTCTAGACCTGGCCTGTAACTTCAAATGTCTGTTACGTCAGTAGAGGAAACACAACGACAATTCTCAGTCCTAGACCTGGCCTGTTACATGAAATGTCTGTTACGTGAGTAGAGGAAACACAACAACGATTCTCAGTCCTAGACCTGGCCTGTTACATCAATTGTCTGTTACGTCAGTAGAGGAAACACAACAACGATTCTCAGTCCTAGACCTGGCCTGTTACATGAAATGTCTGTTACGTCAGTAGAGGAAACACAACGACAATTCTCAGTCCTAGACCTGGCCTGTTACATGAAATGTCTGTTACGTCAGTAGAGGAAACACAACAACGATTCTCAGTCCTAGACCTGCCCTGTTACATGAAATGTCTGTTACGTCAGTAGAGAAAACACAACGACAATTCTCATTTCTAGACCTGGCCTGTAACTTCAAATGTCTGTTACGTGAGTAGAGGAAACACAACGACAATTCTCATTTCTAGACCTGGCCTGTAACTTCAAATGTCTGTTACGTCAGTAGAGGAAACACAACAACAATCCTCAGTCCTAGACCTGGCCTGTTACATCAGTTGTCTGTTGCGTCAGTAAAGGAAACACAACAACGATTCTCAGTCCTAGACCTGGCCTGTTACATAAAAAGTCTCTTACGTCGGTAGAGGAAACACAACGACAATTATCAGTCCTAGACCTGGCCTGTTACATGAAATGTCTGTTACATCAGTAGAGGAAACACAACGACAATTATCAGTCCTAGACCTGGCCTGTAACTTCAAATGTCTGTTACGTCAGTAGATGAAACACGACAATTCTCAGTCCTAGACCTGGCCTGTTACATGAAATGTCTGTTACGTCAGTAGAGGAAAAACAATAACGATTATCAGTCCTAGACCTGCCCTGTTACATCAATTGTCTGGACACATTCCTCAAGATGTCCTCTTTATACCCAGACATATTCCTAAATGTGTCTCTTTATCCCCGGACACATTTCGAAATATGTAAGACTGCCACCATATCAAAAGTTTATTCTTTCTAAATTGAAAAGTTGGTTTTTAGTTGTATAACTTCAGTTAATATCTGTTTAATTTTCAAAATGAAACGAAAAGATAACAGATGGTCAGATTTTCACACTCGATATCAATGTCATTTATATATATATATATATGTATATATATGTGTGTGTTCTTTCAAATGTAAATTAAGCATGTAACATGAGACCACCAGCCCACGTGCATTGTATTGTAAGGATATGTGCATAATCTTCTAAAGTTGTCTCACATTCGCTCGTATATCTTAACTGACGTGTTTGTTTCACCTAGTTTCCGATGTATTATTCATAATGAAATAGGAAGAGGCCCTTTTTTATTTCACCGACTTTCTGGAGATATTGCATTGATGATAACTCACAGAGCAAACAACAGAACAGTTTATATAGGCACTCTGTCAATCTGCTCTTATGATATTCGATTTAACGTTTGAAATCAACAGAATTTTAACATGATGTTAGACTAGATGTATTGTTTGTGAGATTAGGCCGGGAAGGTAAGGCACATCGCCTGCTGTGTTGATACAATCAAACATCATGTCAGTTTAAATCATCACTGATGTGTACTGAAGATCATATTATACAATATAATGTTAACAATTACATGTTAATGTACCATAAACTTCTATACATACATGTACAGTATCGTGTCCAAGGAAAAATGACTGTAAACAGCTCAGTAGGTAAAACAGATCACCTGTTACTCAATACTTCACAAACATGTTGTTCTCACTGTTGACTGTAAATATAATCATAGATTCTTTTAGTTATCTATACAAGGAAATATATTACTGATTGACAAAGGTTCGTTTATATAGTTTTATGAACAATATTAAAGCGTATCTTTATGAAGTAAATGGTTGTCCCAGACACAAACTTAACAAAAATACAAAAGTAAATAACATCTTTCCATACAAATTTACAATTTGATACATAGAGAATACATAATCAGTGCCTTTAATATTAACTGTATTGTGGCGAGGATGAAGAAAGACAAGAGCAGCGAGTCTCGGACGAGCCACTTTTTGTCCTTCTGTCCAGAGCAAAAATACAGCTTATATTTTAAGACTCTGAGCATGTATTCTATTTATCGTGCACAGTGAATTTTACCCAATGACGTACGCCAAAATGTTTGTAATAACTTCCGCGCATAAATATAGTTCTAAACTTCAACGGATATGACAGCGATTTTATGAATTTTCGTTTAATAAACTTGTTCATTACAACATATGAAATAAATTATTTCAACCGTTATTTATATTTTTAAACATAGTTTAAAATAAATTCAGAAATTAATTCCGTCGAAATTACACACGTGCTAAAATAAACTGTTTTCCGTCACTGCCGAATACAGTAAAAATATATATGGTGGGCCTATTCCGACAATGACACTGCCAGATGCAGGTTTAGTTAGAGTATGTTATATAATATGTTGTGGTAAACTATCAATTAAACTGCATTTTCGTATTAACATGACTAGTCAGAGATGCCAAGGCTTAAATTGTTGAAACCTAGGGAAATATATTCATATAAAATAACTTGTTAATATAAAATAGGGGCCGGGTATGTGTTACAGTATTAGGCAGCTAGGGTACACAGCTTGATATAACAGGACGTCTGTAATCATAGCTGACGGTTTTCACACGTTTGATTACCAATACGCCACCTTCTGTGTCTGTGATGAAGATCTAGGTTATTACCAACATTACAAATCATTTTTCTTTGAAAGTTATTTTTCGTCAGTGTCCGTGTGATTTGAGATGTTCGTTTAGATCAGTCGAACACACGATATGTTTTATGTAAATGTGCAATTTATTCTGGACACACACCCATCCATCAGACAATTAGTGAACTATGAAGTACATGCAGTAGAATATGGTTTAAGATAGTCCATCAGACAATTAGTGAACTATGACGTACATGCAATAGAATATGATATCAGATAGATGTTCCTACAGACAGATTACACTGTCGATAAGCAATACTTATTAGTATCATCGGCAGACACATCGGTAGAAAATGGAATATAAACTTTGAACTGTCTGACATTTAAGGTCGTTATAACTGACAGAGGTTTGCAAACAGTCATTTTGTACGTCGTTACTTAGATATGATGGTTGAATGCGTTACCATGCACACCTTTTGAAAGTGTCGTCATTTAAACAATAAACTGTTACCAGATATACAGTTGATATGAAGCCAATCCTGGTGGAAGATAAAAAGATTGGCGCTTGTTTATCTTTCATCCGAACTGGCTTCATATCAAATGTAAATCCCATCTGGTTACAGTTTATTGTTTATGTTTCCGTTCTCAAATATATAAGAAAAGAAAGGAACAAAACAAAAAACCAGGAAAACGCCATTTTGATTTCCCGCATGACCAAATACTGACGTCAGCAAGTCCAAAGACCGAGAACAGCCGTAATAACATAGTTCCTCGTGGCACCATAAAAAGCAACTGTATGAAATAGTATAGTCACAAATTTAACTTGATTATTGATATAAGATAATTTTTTCTTTCGATTGAAATAAAATTGCACTTTGATATTTCCTTTAAAGTTTATTCGGCTGTCAGCCAGGTATCAAGACACAATGTGCCTAGTGTTTCTTCGGGAATTATTAACGTTTCCGTGTCTTGGAGTTGAGGGAGAAACAAGAAGATGTGATAAAATGGCCCAAGTTTGTCACTTCTATCCGATCAGGTAAAAATGAACAAGGAACCGTCGCGGTTACAGGTATCTTGGCAACAGTGGGAGACTGGCAGATAAAGACAGACCTGAACGGCTGACTCAAATTCCCAGGGGATATTCTCACCAAAAAGCAGAGACCAAATATATTATTCTGGTCTTCAGCAACCAAACGGGTCAGCATCGTGGAACTGACAGTACCGTAGGAAGAACGTATGGAGGAGTCATACGAGAGGAAGAAGGTAGAATACCGGGATCTGGTGGATGATTGTCAGCTGAAGGAATGGTGGGTAAGGTCATGTCATGTAGAGGTTTGCTGTAGAGAACTGACAAGTCGGTCTTTGTGGAGGAACATGATGAGTATAGGTGTCATCGGGGAACACAGGAAACATCTGATTGGTGCAGTATGTCAGCAAGCAGAGTCCACCAAAATGTGGCTATGGAGGAAGAGAATCGTGGGGATCATAGAAGTGTTGTGTGACTGCAGAATCACTCCGATATAGACTTTGTAAGTTGGAATTAGCTATGAGACTTTCGGATAGTGATAACAATATCAATCACCAGAAATCTATGACAACAACAAGAGTGGTACATGATGGAACAGGCTAGACGGTTTCAGCGATGGAACAACCAAGGGTAGAGGGTCCCTTGAAGATATAACCGCCTGGCATCAGTAACATCAAGATGTATGAAGGTCATTAGAAGTGAATAAATATAAACCTGAAAAATGTAAACTCTATACTAAATAGATGTTAACCTATGTGCTCCAGAAAGGTAAACAGTCCATGATTCTCATGACACCCGACATCCGCTATATATTAATGTATATTTTGTCTTCCGCAAAATACAGAATAGAAAACGTAACTGCTCCTTAAAACTAGTAATGTCAAAACCAAGAATAATGTCAAAACCAAGAATATATTTAGCATGTCAGCGTATCTAAGTACAGTAAGAAACTGACACATGATTATTATACAGTGTCGCTATACTTTCTTACAGTGTTACTATACTTCCTTACTGTGTCCCTATACTTCCTTACAGTGTTACTAAACTTCCTTACAGTGTCCCTATACTTCCTTACAATGTCCCTATACTTCCTTACAGTGTCCCTATTCTTCCTTACAGTGTCACTAAACTTCCTTACAGTGTCCCTATACTTCCTTACAATGTCTCTATACTTCCTTACAGTGTCCCTATACTTCCTTACAGTGTCCCTATACTTCTTTAAAGTGTCCCTATACTTCCTTACAGTGTCCCTATACTTCCTTATAATGTCCCTATACTTCCTTCCTATTTCCTTACAGTGCCGCTTAACTTCCTTCATATTTCCTTACAATGCCGCTTAACTTCCTCAGTGTTACTAAACTTGCTTAGTCGCTACAATTCCTTACTAAGTCGCTATACTTCCTTATAGTGTCGGTAACCCCCTTAGAGTTTCACTATACTTCATTTATACTTCCTTATAGTGCCACTTAACTTCCTTAGTGTTGCTAAACTTCCTTACAGTGTCGCTTAACTTGCTTACTTTGTCGCTATACTTCGTTACAATGTCCCTATACTTCCTTACAGTGTTGCTTCCTTAAATTGTTATTGAACTTCCTTACAGTGTTGCTAAACTTGCTTACGTTGTCGCTATACATCGTTACAGTGACCCTATACTTCCTTACGGTGTCCCTATTCTTCCTTACATTGTTACTATACTTTCTTACAGTGTTGGTAAACTTGCTTACTTTGTCACTATACTTCCTTACAATGTCCCTATACTTCGTTACAATGTCCTTATACTTCGTTACAATGTCCCTATACTTCCTTACAGTGCCGCTAAATTTCCTTAAAGTGTTATAAAACTTTCATTACAGTTTACAATGCTGCCAACTTCCTTGCTGCTATAGTTTCATAAAAGGCTGTAAATCGCCAATACATTACTGCTATTCTTCCGTATTATGTTACTGTACGTCTTTGCTTTGATACAATATTCCCTTATTGTTTAAATATTATTCCTTAAGTGCTACTAAACTTTCTTACTGTGCTCCTTTAATTCTTATTCTTTATCTGATTTCCATATTTTCTAATCTAGGTTCTGGGACTTCTTTAATATTCAGCGTGGTTCCCGACATAACACAAGTATCAATCGAGCATGCGCTGTTACCACGTTTTATGTTTACTTAAGTGCATTGAACTGCTGATACTCAAACAGAGGTCGAACAGAACACAGGGGTTCATTGTATAAGAAATAGAACAAACTGCGTTCGATAGAAGTCGTTCTCGGTTATATGTGTACATAGGGTAATCCATGACGCCATTAGAGGTCTATCCTTACCCATTTGGGAATAAACAACATTTTGATTTAGATGTATTGTCAGTATGTCAATACTTTGAGTATTTGTAACGTTATAAGCTGTATATAGTATAACCAAAGGTTTAACTACCACTGGTTCACTCATTAATAACACTATAGAATCCAATCTACCGAATGTTTCCATTAAACAGACTTTATAATGAGGATGAGGATCCCCGTAACGTGACTTCAATCAAAAATACTGTAACAATGCAGCAAGATTGTTTGCTTCAGACAACAACTCTTTTCTGACGTCATCGGTGCCAAGGAGGCGTTCATGAGTCCATGAATTGATACATGTATGTTTCAGCAGCTGGGATGGGTGAGATAGTTGTTGCTTTACTGACGTGCGCTTGTTTACATGTAGGTATGTTAACTTCCAAATTTAGGGCAAGTTTTTTATTTGAAGTTTCAACTTGACAGGAAGTGCTGGCCAAACAGGAACTCAATATCAACAATCTGGTGTACCACAAACAGTTTTCAATAACGGGAGTATAACATTAAATACTTATAACGAGGCTCTCCGTCTATGATTTCCAATGGGAATACTACACTGGTGTCGCCAGACAAACATCTACCAGAATTTTTCGATATAAACAATTTGCTGATCTCAGCAGTACTTGTCCTTTCTGTGTGACCTCTAGGACTGTAATAACAGAGGGTGACTCATGCTTCCTTAGACCAGGCTGTTCCAGATACCCTAGAAATCGATAGATTCGGATGCAGTTACACGGACCGGGACAGCATCAAGTCTCATTACGCTCTTCCAGTGTCTTGTACGTAAAGAACACAGAGATACATATAGGTTGGCCATGCAAACACGTGATGTATTTAAAGCACTGTCATTATTTCTTGCGATATCGGTCAATGGCCCAGCGAGTAGGTGCACTTTGTCATTGACCGATTTTACTTGTGTACAATTCATTTACTTCGAAACAACAAATGCTTCTATGTCTTCTGCTGTTGGATCAATACAGATTATATCATGCAGGAAAACAAAAGTAAACAAAACAACAAAATTTAGCAAATAAGAACACGTAAACAGTGTTTGATAACAACACAATTATTACAGTATGTCCATAATATTAAATATCACAATGTTAGATAACACAACATGTAAACAATGTTAGATAACACAACATGTAAACAATGTTAGATAACACAACATTACAACATGTAAACAATGTTAGATAACACAACATGTAAACAATGTTAGATAACACAACATTACAACATGTAAACAATGTTATATAACACAACATGTAAACAATGTTAGATAAGCAATGTTAGATAACACACCTATTACGACATGTAAACAATGTTAGATAACACACCATTACAACATGTAAACAATGTTAGATAACACAACATTACAACATGTTAACTATGTTAGATAACACAACATGTAAACAATGTTAGATAACACACCTGTTACAACATGTAAACAATGTTAGATAACACACCCGTTACAACATGTAAACAATGTTAGATAACACACCTGTTACAACATGTAAACAATGTTAGATAACACACCTGTTACAACTTGTAAACAATGTTAGATAACACACCTATTACAACATGTAAACAATGTTAGATAACACACCTATTACGACATGTAAACAATGTTAGATAACACATCTATTACAACATGTAAACAATGTTAGATAACACAACATGTAAACAATGTTAGATAACACACCTATTACGACATGTAAACAATGTTAGATAACACAACATGTAAACAATGTTAGATAACACACCTATTACAACATGTAAACAATGTTAGATAACACACCTGTTACAACATAAAAACAATGTTAGATAACACACCTGTTACAACATGTAAACAATGTTAGATAACACACCTGTTACAACATGTAAACAATGTTAGAAAGCACACCTATTACAACATGTAAACAATGTTAGATAACACACCTATTACGACATGTAAACAATGTTAGATAACACACCTATTACAACATGTAAACAATGTTAGATAACACAACATGTAAACAATGTTAGATAACACACCTATTACGACATGTAAACAATGTTAGATAACACACCTGTTACAACATGTAAACAATGTTAGATAACACACCTGTTACAACATGTAAACAATGTTAGATAACACACCTGTTACAACATGTAAGCAATGTTAGATAACACACCTATTACGACATGTAAACAATGTTAGATAACACACCTGTTACAACATGTAAACAATGTTAGATAACACAACATGTAAACAATGTTAAATAACACAACATTACAACATGTAAACAATGTTAGATAACACACCTGTTACAACATGTAAACAATGTTAGATAACACACCTGTTACAACATGTAAACAATGTTAGATAACACACCTGTTACGACATGTAAACAATGTTAGATAACACACCTGTTACAACATGTAAACAATGTTAGATAACACACCTATTACAACATGTAAACAATGTTAGATAACACACCTGTTACAACATGTAAACAACGTTATATAACACAACATGTAAACAATGTTAAATAACACAACATTACAACATGTAAACAATGTTAGATAACACACCTGTTACAACATGTAAACAATGTTAGATAACACACCTGTTACAACATGTAAACAATGTTAGATAACACACTTATTACGACATGTAAACAATGTTAGATAACACACCTATTACAACATGTAAACAATGTTAGATAACACAACATGTAAACAATGTTAGATAACACACCTATTACAACATGTAAACAATGTTAGATAACACAACATGTAAACAATGTTAGATAACACACCTATTACAACATGTAAACAATGTTAGATAACACACCTGTTACAACATGTAAACAATGTTAGATAACACAACATGTAAACAATGTTAGATAACACACCTGTTACAACATGTAAACAATGTTAGATAACACACCTGTTACAACATGTAAACAATGTTAGATAACACAACATTACAACATGTAAACAATGTTATATAACACAACATGTAAACAATGTTAGATAACACAACATTACAACATGTAAACAATGTTAGATAACACAACATGTAAACAATGTTAGATAACACAACATTACAACATGTAAACAATGTTAGATAACACAACATTACAACATGTACACAATGTTAAATAACACAACATGTAAACAATGTTAGGTAACACAACATGTAAACAATGTTAGATAACACAACATGTAAACAATGTTATATAACACAACATGTAAACAATGTTAGATAACAGTTAGATAACACAACATGTAAACAATGTTATATAACACAACATGTAAACAATGTTAGATAACACAACATTACAACATGTAAACAATGTTAGATAACACACCTGTTACAACATGTAAACAATGTTAGATAACACAACATTACAACATGTAAACAATGTTATATAACACAACATGTAAGCAATGTTATATAACACAACATGTAAACAATGTTAGATAACACAACATGTAAACATGTAAACAATGTTATATAACACAACATGTAAACAATGTTAGATAACACACCATTACAACATGTAAACAATGTTAGATAACACAACATTACAACATGTAAACAATGTTAAATAACACAACATGTAAACAATGTTAGGTAACACAACATGTAAACAATGTTAGATAACACAACATGTAAACAATGTTAGGTAACACAACATGTAAACAATGTTAGGTAACACAACATGTAAACAATGTTAGATAACACAACATTACAACATGTACACAATGTTAAATAACACAACATGTAAACAATGTTAGGTAACACAACATGTAAACAATGTTAGATAACACAACATGTAAACAATGTTATATAACACAACATGTAAACAATGTTAGATAACACAAGATAACACAACATGTAAACAATGTTATATAACACAACATGTAAACAATGTTAGATAACACAACATTACAACATGTAAACAATGTTAGATAACACACCTGTTACAACATGTAAACAATGTTAGATAACACAACATTACAACATGTAAACAATGTTATATAACACAACATGTAAGCAATGTTATATAACACAACATGTAAACAATGTTAGATAACACAACATTACAACATGTAAACAATGTTATATAACACAACATGTAAACAATGTTAGATAACACAACATGTACACATGTAAACAATGTTAGATAACACAACATTACAACATGTAAACAATGTTAGATAACACAACATTACAACATGTAAACAATGTTAAATAACACAACATGTAAACAATGTTAGGTAACACAACATGTAAACAATGTTAGATAACACAACATGTAAACACAACATGTAAACAATGTTAGGTAACACAACATGTAAACAATGTTAGATAACACAACATTACAACATGTACACAATGTTAAATAACACAACATGTAAACAATGTTAGGTAACACAACATGTAAACAATGTTAGATAACACAACATGTAAACAATGTTATATAACACAACATGTAAACAATGTTAGATAACACACAACATGTAAACAATGTTATATAACACAACATGTAAACAATGTTAGATAACACAACATTACAACATGTAAACAATGTTAGATAACACACCTGTTACAACATGTAAACAATGTTAGATAACACAACATTACAACATGTAAACAATGTTATATAACACAACATGTAAGCAATGTTATATAACACAACATGTAAACAATGTTAGATAACACAACATTACAACATGTAAACAATGTTATATAACACAACATGTAAACAATGTTAGATAACACAACATGTAAACAATGTTAGATAACACACCATTACAACATGTAAACAATGTTAGATAACACAACATTACAACATGTAAACAATGTTAGATAACACAACATTACAACATGTAAACAATGTTAGATAACACAACATGTAAACAATGTTAGATAACACAACATTACAACATGTAAACAATGTTATATAACACAACATGTAAGCAATGTTATATAACACAACATGTAAACAATGTTAGATAACACAACATTACAACATGTAAACAATGTAAACAATGTTAGATAACACAACATGTAAATAATGTTAGATAACACAACATTACAACATGTAAACAATGTTAGATAACACAACATTACACAACATTACAACATGTAAACAATGTTAAATAACACAACATGTAAACAATGTTAGGTAACACAACATGTAAACAATGTTAGATAACACAACATGTAAACAATGTTAGGTAACACAACATGTAAACAATGTTAGGTAACACAACATGTAAACAATGTTAGGTAACACAACATGTAAACAATGTTAAATAACACAACATGTAAACAATGTTAGATAACACAACATGTAAACAATGTTAGGTAACACAACAATTACAATATGTAAAAATTGTTATATAACACCAATGATATCGATTATTTAACGAAAATGAAAATAGTTCTGTGTATTATGTCATCAAATCTTTCGTTCTCATATTCGACTTATTGGAAAAGCAAACTTAATTGTAAGGCCATGGAACTCTCGTGTTACAAATGAAATTATTACATTATAGTGTAAAAAAGTGTTATCTTTGAGAGTAGGATGAGAAACATCCGGTGACTGGAGTTAATTGGCTGATAAGAGAATAGTGTTAGTGTGGTCATCTATGTAAATCAGAGAGTGTCCAGTGATGCGGTTGGTGTTGGTTAAGGATTGGTTAGGTGTTTTGTGAATTGATTCGATTGACGTTGATATTTAATTAATAAGAAATTAGAGAAAGTGATTATTTTAATTAAACAGTGTCGTGGGAACAGAG
Source organism: Ylistrum balloti (assembly GCF_031769215.1). NCBI lineage: Eukaryota > Metazoa > Mollusca > Bivalvia > Pectinida > Pectinidae > Ylistrum > Ylistrum balloti. Next base: position 1,926,690 of record NW_026781945.1, on the reverse strand, counting down.
TGTGGTGTTTGGCCAGCTAGGTCAACGATGATATGGAAAAGATGATTGTGTTCTGAGTGAACAGTTGCTGTGTTGGACACCAGAAAGTGAAGATTTAATTACGATCTGAAAGTGGAGGATGGAGGAATCAGTGTTACATATAAGACGTAAATAACTGTATATTTTGAACTTTAAATATAATGGATTTTAAGTCGTCCTTCTACAACCAGCGGAAAAGTAGCGTATCTGTCACAATAGTATTGTTACATTATTTAACGCGTATCATGGCAAACCTTCAGTTGTCCATTACAATAAAGGCAAACTCATATTAAGAGATATATTAACATAAAAACGACGTATTTGCAGCCAGATATGTGTTGGAAACTGTGACAAGTCTAATGGATGATGCATCGTTTAACTCCTTCTATAGTGAAATCTTGTGTAATGCTGAAAACCACTGAAGAAATTCCGTAGGAATATTACACATGATCGTATTGTTTTATCTCTCTTGCTGGAAGTCTTCAGTATCTGTTCCATTTTCCTGGTTCTTGTCTGTCAGAATTGCATGAACGGGGCTCTATTCTACTTCCTGTTGTAACATTAATATCAACCCGACTGCCAGTCCTCGTATATCCTCATTGCCATGACACTTATTAAATCTGCGGTATAAATGATACCACTATGTTGTTAATTGGTATTCTCGTATTCTTACTGGTCATCCTTGGAATGACACGTCTTCTGCAGGTCAATTTGCCTTTTTACCTTATTTCTAGAAAAATTGTCGTCGACTATTGTTTTAATGTGAGTTGAAAACCTGATGTCACATAACTTGTGATGTCATGTTTACATGGTGATGAAGCAGACGACGCTTAACCTTCCGAAAACCTAATCTTATTTCCCTTGTACTTTATCGGGAGTATCCACGTGAGTCTTTCTTTTCTTTATAAGTTTGAATTAAGATTATGTTGACATGACATTTGTTTGCGTGAGGGTTCCTTTCTATATATCTTATTTCTGTCATATCCAAGTACTCAGCTACAGCATCTAGCACATGTCATTGGTCTCGGATTAAAATGGCTTTTTTCATGACAGTTTGCATACAAGCCGGGTCTATGATAATAGATAATTATCAGTCGAGATGGTTGGAAGACAGATTGATATCATAGCATATCTCATTTACTTTAATGAGTCAAACAAACTGAAACACCATTTTGTTGAAACACAATATCGCAAGCAAAGTAGCATGGCACCACTCTATTTCTGTACACTGATACCGACATTGGCTGGTTGATACTTTGTACTGAATGTCATACAGGAAACATGGCTCGCAGACAGATCTTGCTGACTAGTAATTACAACCTTAAGACTGACAGTTTGACACTGTTGTGACGCGAGATGACTGAGGCCGTGTATGTAACAACGACCCATGTAGCCAGGACCTTAAGTATAACATAAATCATTGGCTGTGTCATGTGGCCGTCAAAACAAACATTCATCTCTTTCTCGTAAAGACTGGGCCGATACGTAAACAACTCTATCTAGGTGTCAGTGATCAACGAGTCAACACCACTGAGGTCGACGTTGTATTATAAGGAATATAGAAGAATTTCATTAAACAGGGACAGATCGTCAGTCAGAACCTGTATGTGTAATCATTTATTATTATTGTTATTATCTTAACGGCCCGTCAACACATAAAAGGTCATTAGGGTCATCAACTGGTGAAACACAGCGATCCAAAAAGGAAATAACATCAAACAAACTAAAAGGTAAAAAGGCAAATGCTGAAAATCTTAAATGGTTATATTATCACAAAAGATTAAAATGGAAGTCATAGTCTATAATATAGGCTAACATCTTTCAGATGACCTAGACTTTTATTAATCTCAACAGTTTCGAAGAGGGTCTTTAGACTTGTAATGTTACAATAAAAATTTCTCGAGTAGACAGAAGGTCAATGCAGTCCAATAAAAATGTTTAACGATGATATGGGTCTTTATACCAGATTTTTATATGGGTGACTGGAAATCATACATCAATACCTTGGAATACATTCCATGTATAATATTTCCTTAATAGCATTTCACAAATGCATCATCATGATATATCATACAGAATCATACACATGATATATCAGTGTAGATCATGTACATACACGACGAAAAGAACATCTTAGCTAGCCATGACAGAGAATTGTAAAAATTTTGTGACAAGCATTACTTAGTTTTATGACTTCATATGAGCTCATGCATATATACGCCACCACTTCAAATTTTGGGGTCTAGTAATGAGTAAAGCATATGCATGTACAGCGTCAATTTCGTGAAGTTTGCATTTTTGTGAAAAGGCCCTGTTTGTGTAGACTCTCTAACCACGAATAGTTAGACCGATATTATGTCTGTACAGGTTGTATCGCTCCAGCTCTTGACAGATCGAGGTCAAGGACAGAGGCTCGAATACTGCAATAAGAACACCAGAGAACTGTATAATATGCAGGGATCGTCTAAAAAACCTTTATAATCATAGCCGATCTGGGTAATATTTTACCATGTTTGCATTGCTCAAGACTCCAGGGGAACACCAGTACTTCAATAGGACTCGTGCTCTGTGTGGGTGCATAAAAGTCACACTGTCACGAAGAACTTTACTCCTGTGTGTTGTTGGCGCTATCAGGAACGGTGTACTGGCTATGTCTTCGGGATGAAATACATACAGATGACAGCCGTTCACGGTACTCTCATTCTCGTGTTTTCGTTTGCTTTGTTATCAGCCTGGGAGAAAATGTGTACGATTGCTCAGGTTACCAAACCCAGAATCAGCCCATCTGCATTACCTACAGTGTTTGTATAGCCAACAGATGTGTTCAGAATGGGGTACTTGCTTTATTTAAGTTCTCTTGTTAGTGTCATACGACCAACTTGATGAGAGCAAGGCACCTTGTGCCAAGCGACACTGACCAGCGAGTCAAAGTCTTTGAGACAACAACAAAACGAAAATGTATTTCATGCTACGAAATAAAATTAGTTTATCATGATTTACAACACAGATATATCAAAGTAATGTTTCCATGTGATAATTTATTGTCTAGAAATCCACACTCTGCTCTAAGCAAGGTCAACTATTCCCAGTATATTTTATAGGTACATTTTCATTTGAGACTTGGTCTAACAGTGCTTTTCTAGTCTAGATATCTATTGGAGTCACACAACCTATACATTACAAGCTTCGATTTGATTATTAAACTTTGCTGTCATAATATTCTGTGGCTAGAACATGTTGCTCGTGTTTACATTCAGACAACTGATATACACTCACAATTTAAACTCCTCTTGTCTAGAGAAGTAGTCTAACATATAGAACAACATCACTGACACTCCAGCTGTTATTGTGAGGCCAGCTACAGGTTATTCGACATAGACCAGACAGCTGGCTGGCCATAAAGTATGTATGTCATACGTGGACGAACACGTGACTGTGACCACTGGTCAGTATTAAATAGCAACTCATCTTTGCAATGAAAGTAAATGTTCACTGGAGTGTACACCAGTTGGAAATTAAAAGGATTTAAGAATATATCTTAGGTGGTGGAAATACACTAATATCCTACTGATACAGTATATGTACATGTAGATAAACACTGAACGTACAATACTGTTCAGTCCTGATAAGCCTATTGACCAAACCTCTGACCAGAGAGTACCTTTATAGTATTCACTTGAGTTTCCTTTTAGCACAATTCTTAAAAAAAAACAACAACAAAAACCGGTCAACTCATCTCAAACAACATAAACACTCCTGGCGGGAAAAAATGTTATCACTTCATCGAGTAACCTGGTAAACACAGGCCGGGGTCAGGACAGGGACGCGATATAGTGACACAGTTCCACAATGATAGAGCTGTTTACAGTATGTGGCGACCAGAAATTTAAAGAATTAAAGCGGGGTCAAGGTAGTACGATATTGTATGAGAGTCAAAATATAGTTATCGTGTCTTCTTCTTTACAGCGATTCACTCCCAGTGATTTGCAATCGTATATAGATATGACAGCAATAAATATATATGCTAATACATCCATATTATACCCATATTCTGGTGAAATGTTTACTTAGTTCACGACAATTAATTTCGAGAGTCTGTCCGGCCGTTGTGGTCTTTGTCGGCCTGTAAATGCCAGTTTTTACTTACCCATTAAGACATAATTACAGCCCGGGAGGTTAATGGCAAACGTGTCTAAAGATTATTCAATAGGTTTGACTTTTATTACATCTAGTTATATAATATACCGAACAGAAAACATTTGCATTATACTGCAATCTACAGGTGTATGTAATCATATGCTGTCTTCATTATTGAATCTTCACAACAACAAAGAGATCTTTGGGAAGTTGTGTTATACATATATTATATGACATATCGAGAGATAGATGGTTAACTATCAAGCGTCGTGTGACCTAGGTGGTTTATATATGATTGTTACAATTGTTTCATCTAGACCACCAACATCATGAAAAATATACAATGTACATTATTATGTTTGTCTCATACCGACATTCTAACTCCATACAGAATTTCTATTTATACATATCTCAAGAATATCTCCCACGTATACACCCTGTATCAGTTTGTGGGTAGACTTTGTAACAATGTATGTCCCACGGATACACCCTGTATCAGTTTGTGGGTAGACTTTGTAACAATGTATGTCCCATGGATACACCCTGTATCAGTTTGTGGGTAGACTTTGTAACAATGTATGTCCCATGGATACACCCTGTATCAGTTTGTGGGTAGACTTTGTAACAATGTTTGTCCCATGATGTCCCATGGATACACCCTGTATCAGTTTGTGGGTAGACTTTGTAACAATGTATGTCCCATGGATACACCCTGTATCAGTTTGTGGGTAGACTTTGTAACAATGTATGTCCCATGGATACACCCTGTATCAGTTTGTGGGTAGACTTTGTAACAATGTATCAGTATCAGTTTGTGTATGGTCAGTTTGTGGGTAGTAACAATGTATGTCCCATGGATACTTGGATACACCCTGTATCAGTTTGTGGGTAGACTAGACTTTGTAACAAGTTTGTAACAATGTATGTCCCATGGATACACCCTGTATCAGTTTGTGGGTAGACTTTGTAACAATGTATGTCCCATGGATACACCCTGTACACCCTCAGTTTGTGGGTAGACTTTGTAGTTTGTGGGTAGACTTTGTAACAATGTATGTCCCATGGATACATGGTTTGTGGGTATTTGTAACAATGTATGTCCTCACCCTGTATCAGTTTGTGGGTAGAACAATGTATGTAACAATGTTTGTGGGTAGACTTTGTAACAATGTATGTCCCATGGATACACCCTGTATCAGTTTGTGGGTAGACTTTGTAACAATGTATGTCCCATGGATACACCCTGTATCAGTTTGTGGGTAGACTTTGTAACAATGTATGTCCCATGTCCCATGGATACACCCTGTATCAGTTTGTGGGTAGACTTTGTAACAATGTATGTCCCATGGATATCAGTTTGTGGGTAGACTTTGTAACAATGTATCAGTTTGTGGGTAGACTTTGTAACAATGTATGTCTGGATTGTATCAGTTTGTGGGTATATGGATACTTTGTAACAATGTATGTCCCATGGATACAACCTCAATCAGTTTGTGGGTAGACTTTGTAACAATGTATGTCCCGTAGATACACACTGTATCAGTTTGTGGGTAGACTTTGTAGCAATTTATGTCTAATGGATACAACTTCAATCCGTTTGTGGATAGACTTTGTAACAATGTATGACCCAGTATCCGTTTGTGGGTAGACTTTGTAACAATGTATGTCCCACGGATACATCCTGTATCAGTTTGTGGGTAGACTTTGTAACAATGTATGTCCCACGGTGGGTAGACTACAATGTATGTCCCACGGATACATCCTGTATCAGTTTGTGGGTAGACTTTGTAACAATGTATGCCCCATGGATACAACCAATGTATGTCCCACGGCTACACCCTGTATCAGTTTGTGGGTAGACTTTGTAACAATGTATGTCCCACGGCTACACCCTGTATCAGTTTGTGAGTAGACTTTGTAACAATGTATGCCCCATGGATACAACCTCAATCAGTTTGTGGGTAGACTTTGTAACAATGTATGTCCCATGGATACAACCTCAATCAGTTTGTGGGTAGACTTTGTAACAATGTATGTCCCGTAGATACACACTGTATCAGTTTGTGGGTAGACTTTGTAACAATGTATGTCCCACGGATACACCCTGTATCAGTTTGTGGGTAGACTTTGCAATAATCTATACTGAACTTTAAAATGTAAAGGATCATAAATTTTATATGCGCCATTTTTATCACAAATGTATGTACATGGTACAATAACTTTCCGGTAACATTTTGCTCGTTCAACCTACAGTAAACGTTCGACAAAATGTAACACCGGGTTAAAATAAAACTGTCAAATGTTGTTTTATAGAAGGTCTGTGTTGACATTACGTTAAATCAACCAGTTTTGTATTTGTTGTATCATTTTATATCCTGTTTCGAACATTTGTTAGCATGCGATGTCACATGACGGCTGCAAAGGTTGGCCTAAATGTTGGGATTCTGCAAGCAGAACAATCATAACAAACTGTGGCTGCACAATTTACTGTTTCACAGAGTGTCATTTCTCGATTATGGAATCGATTCCAAATGACCGGAAACGTCACCCACCAAGGTATGCGACAGCCCGTCATGTTATTTCAGCATTCTTACTTGGCGAAATCGGATTAGCAAGTTCCTTAAGTTGAATAACGGCTCCCGTCAAGCAACAGCTTGAAGAAGAATGTCTGCCCAAAAAGTGAGGACAGACTTCAAAGCTCTGGGTTACGTGTTCACAGACCCCGCGGTATCCTCTTGAATCACACGCTATCACCGTATTGGGCAGCTGCCCATCTGAATTGACGACTGCATCAGTGGCGGCGTATTTTTTAACGGATGAGTCCAGGTTTTGTGAAGACTTCTTGATGGCAGGAGGCGTTTTAGCGTGGAATCGGCGAGAGGTGTGCTGACTGCTGGGTCACTGAGAATTCAGGGTGGGCTCGGTGATTGTTTGGGCAGGGATCAGTTTTGATAGTACATTCTATGTCCTCTGAAGCATTTTCTTACAAATTTCGTCACTTGATAATTGTTTGGAAAGTAATATTGGTAGCTACTTAAATAGTAATTACTTCTTCAATAGCAAACGGTTCTGCTACCTGTCGATATACATACCTTAAGCTTCTTAAAGCAAGATGGTTATCCCCTATTCTTAGATTTTTAATTATACATTAGCTGCAGTTATATGCAGAACATGTCGTGGTATGGAATATTCCACTGCAATGTGTGATAGACTTCCAACGGACAAATCATTCCGATTTGATGACTAATTCAACATTCAATTAGGCGTCACATGTAAAGGATACAAGTATTACCTTCTTTGAAATCACATGTAAAGGATACAAGTATAACCTTCTTTGAAATCACACGACTCTCTCTTCCCTTTCGCCCAGGCTACTAGGAGATTTACAAGACACTCTCTTCTTTTACATCCGGTCTACTCGGGGACTTACGAAACACTCTTTTCCCTAACATCTAGTCTACTATGATATTTATGATACACCCCCTCTCTCTCCACGTATCATATCAGACTATAAGAATAATATATATGTACATTTCAAAAAGTTATAAGTAGCACAAAACACTAACTAGACACTTCTAAAAGTATACAACTGGCAAATTTTGCAAGATTTGCGTCTTGAATGCGAGATCAGCGACAGAGACTGATAAGTCCCTCATCCTAGTGTCCGACAAATACACATGGTTCTCAAATTTACTGATTTGACCTAGAGAAATAATAGTATATTGAGTCCGTCAATCACAAGGGTTTAGCTGATATAAAACATAATTCTAACTAAAGCTAAAGGACATGTGGCTAAATCATAAAGCAAGTTACGTTGACACTGTATTCCCCTCTTCGGGGTAGAATACTAAGTAAAATAATAAAACACATTAAAAATCACTGATGCGTGAAAAACTATTGGTATCATTGTAGATACCAAGGTCTCTTGTAGCCAGGCTCTGTAAACCGTAATCCTGATGGGCGTAGTAATACACGTTTATAAAACACATCGACAAGAAAACTTAATGAAACGTGGGCAGCACCTAACGGAAAGTAGTGACAAAGTACCAGATCATTAAGACCAGGCACGGACTGATCTCGGCCGTAGATGCCACGCATACAGGCAGCGGTGTTTGCTGCCTTGAGTGACGTTGAAATATAGCCTATTACATTACGTCGAAAGACGGAGAGAAGGACACGCCATTTTTGTAGTATAATTCCAATGCATAATGTGATGGCAAATGAATCGTCTTAATATATTCGATGGCAGTAAGAACCAATAATGGGTATTAGGTCTTCCGTCAGGACAGGTAACATCCTTTTGAGTATATTCATCAATACTGGAATCTCTGTACACATTTATCTCACTTTCAGGTAAGTGTAGATATGTTTTTATTATATCAGTAGACCTTTCCATTTGTTTGAAAGCTGCCTCTGTTGGTTTCGTTATAAGAACAGATCGAGATGATAGGCTGATGTTGAAGAGTCTGACGTGTCCTTGATTTCCAATTCTGGTGGGCACATACGATGGACATGGTCGATAAAATAAATTTTCTGTCAAGATGAAAAATCGTCAATGTAACTAAGTGATGTTGAAAGACTTGGGAATATCTTTGTTATCTGGAAAGTCAACTCTTCAATCCATAGGAAAACAACACTGATAAGTCAGCATTAAGTTTGCTCTCATTGGTATGCTAATAGCCCTTATGATGATTTTACCCCCAAACTCAACTAAGATACTGCCATTGATAAGATTTTCATTTATTAGAACAATTCATCGTCATTGTATCTCACGCCAGTTTAATTCATAAGTATACATTTTAAACGCACTTCACCTTTTTTAGAAAATAAAACTATCGTATCAAAGAATGAAGGCATTCCTTTTATTTCAAATGAGGCATGAAAGTGAGCAGAGAAGAAAAATGAAGTGTTTTGATAGAAAAGATATTTTTATACGGAAGATCAAGATTGGTAAAAATCTTTTTCTTCTTCTTTAAGCTCCACACCCCGTTAATTCAACACATCTCATGTATAAAACATCACCATAGGATTAGTAATGTCTGATTTGTTTAGAAGCAAGAATTGTAGTTAGAAGATAAGTAAGAGGATAGAGGTTTGATAAACAACTATAAGAACTAGCAAGAAGACGTTGTCCAGGCAGATCTATTCACGAATCCAATATAAACGAGGAAGGTCTGTATAATATCATATTCATTCACCTGAAATCAGAATGATTTTAATACAGGCTGTGGCATGATCAGTTTTAGTTGGCCTCTGAATGATTGGACAGGGTTTCAAAGATTTCAAGATTTTCATTTTTTTCACTCGTGTGCATTAAGTCATCTGAGTAATAATAGAAAAGAATCTTTCTTCTGTAAGCAGAAATTACAAAAGTGTTTGCAAACAAGAATTATGTTATTTTTATTGAATGGGGTGTGGAGAAACTGGGTTCATCGACAGCCGAGATCTAGGGTTTCAAAAAAGCATGTAGATAGAATAAGGGGGTATAAAGATAAATAAAGAACGACGAACACTCTAACAGGAAAATACTTTTTGTGTCACCTCAGAATTCGTCTCATCGTGATCTTTTGCGATCGCCTTTTATCCGACATCGTGCGTCTTGTGTTCGTAATATTTTTTTTCGAACATTTTCTAATTCTTCTTAAAACCCCTTCAACCAATTTCATTGACATTTGTAGAAACCCTCCAGGTACAAAGGTGAACCGAAAATGTAATTTAGTACGGCTACGATCACTTAGGTGTATGAGGAGTGGGACCAAAAGGGGCCATACTGACTTAATAAATATTCAATATTCTTCTCAACACTCATGTACCGTAGAATACGAATACACTCTTCATGGAGGGAAGCGTCTTAAGGTGTTTTACCAAAATTGTGATTTCCATGGCCCCAGGGACTCACGATTTCCCCTGTTGAGAGGGTACAGTTTAATTTAGTTTACGTGGGAAACTTACAATCTTCTTATCAACACCTTTATAAAATTATGGTAGAATCAAATGATTTTCATGGATGAAAGAATCTTGAAGTGTTTTACTAATATAGGAAATTTCATGACATCGAGAGAGGAATAATGTTTGTTGTTGTTTGTTTAGGATTATAATTTTTTAACATAAAATGGAAATTTTAACACCTGGTTAGAATAATTACTATAGAATGCCAGTTTGATGATATGCAACATTGAAACTGGCTACCCTCCAGGAGCTAATGAGTGGAGCCAAAAGGTTTAAATTGATTCAAATACCAAAAATATTCGTCTCGAGGCCTAACTACGGTATAATCGGATACTCTTCATGGACGGATCTGTCTAATGGTGATTTACCAATGGTATGAATTACATGATCCAATGGTCTCACATTTCCCCCTAGGGGTTGGGTAACTGCTTATAGTTCATAAAGGAAAATACGACGGCTGATTGATGAATCATGAGCCTTGTATTGAAGAAGTTAAGCAGGGATGTCTTTTTTCAGCTGGACTATTCCATGGTTATTTAAGATTGTGTACCCGAAGACTGGTGTCATTAGGTCAGTTTATGCCGAAGAGGTAGCTCTTTAAAGCAACCAAGACAAGTGACTTTTGCAAAATAGACAAAATCACTAAAAGAGCAGTAATTCAATATATGCATAAGAAAAGGTCTAGCACCATAATGATATGGTAGCAACACTAGGAATATGATGTCCCTTCATATGCTACAGTGAAAAGGTGGGTGGCAGAATTTAAGCGACAGCCTTGTGGATGACACCCGCCTTGGAAAGCTTGTCGCTGTTGCAACCCCAGAAATGGTCAATAAAGTCAATGATATTGTAATGGCTGACAGGCGAATTACAGAGAGAGATATCGCCAGTAAAGTACAGATTTCACAGGAAAAAAATACATTCCATTCTTACAGAAGATCTTGCCCCTTAGTTACCAAGACTTCTGACAGTTGATCAGAGGCAAATCCTGCTTTCCGTAGAGGTTTGTGACTATGGCCAAACAACAGTCTAAACAATGGAAGGACCCTGGTTCACCTCCGCCAAAGGCTGTTCCATCAGCTGGAAAGGCTATGGCCTCGGTTTTGGAGGATACTCATGGTATTCTGATGGTAGATTATCTGCAAAAGGGACAAACAACTAATGGCACATATCATGCATCACTTCTTAAGCAGTTACGAGAAAAAAATAAACTAAAGCGCCGCTGAAAACTCAGTAAAGATGTAATGTTCTACCAGGACAATGGCCCCGTTCAAAAGTCTGTCATTCCCGTGGCTGCCATTAACGATTGAGGCTTTGAATTGATTGAGCATCCGCCTTATTCGTCCGATCTCGCTCCGTCAGACTTTCATATATTTTCAAAATTGTAAAAGGCCATTTCCGGTACCAAATTTCGGTCGGATAATGACGTCATACATAGAGTAGGCGACTTTCTGAACGGTAGAACAGGATTTCTATAAAAGTGACGTTGTGGCACGTTAACATCGCTGGCAAAAGCGTATAGATACTAAAGGGGATTATGTTGAAAACTAATGCAACATTTCCGCCAAAATCAAACCCTTAAATATGGGGCTCACAACTAATAAACCAGACCTCGTTCATGTTCGTTTTTTTAGGATTCTTTGTTTAAGTGCCTGTTGAGATATATTAAACTTGGTAAGCTTAACATGTTTAAGCACATATTAACCTTGACTAGCCTCCAGAAGCTGATGGGCTGGACCAAAAGCAGTCGATTTGACTCCAATTTTAAAAACCTTCTCAAGATCTAGATTTGGTAGAATCAAATGCTCTTCAAGGATGGAAGGGTCTTAAGGTGTTTAACCAAAAGTTTGGGTTTCATGACCCCACAAGATACAATTTACTATAGGCTGTATATGAAAACTACATTTTGAGCACAATTTCATTTATAAGTTAAAATTCTTATTTACATGGGATGACAGTAAATAGTGTGTTCATTTTATATTGGTATTACATGTAGAGCGTATTTCGTGTCACTTTGATAAGTTTTACAAAACCATAGACATCAGGTGACCGATAAGAGCTATGGGTATGATTCAACTCTCTAGTGATACTGTAATATATACCTGTATTAATGGATATATAACATCCACCGTGATCTGTACAAAACTGGTTACTATTGTGACTTCTTGTTTCACATATTAGTTGTTACTGAATGAAATTAAAAATCATAAATTCGTGAGAAGACGAAACTGTTGCGGAATATCTGTTATGAAAAACAATCCGAATATAGGCAGGGCCATATAACATGATAAACATAATAATTCTGGATTTTTAACAACTAGAATCTCCAATTACACCAAATTATGCATTAAATTCTATGTATATTTATACCTCGTGTCTCGTGGAAGATTGATGGCAGTAACCTGAAGAAAAGATGAACACCTGAAGCAGTAACAAAACACATCAATAATAACCCTATTTAATGCGGACAGGTAATTATGGTAATTAATTTCTTGTCATTCTGCGTTAGGGTTAACGCCTGTTCGTCCTGTTCAACCACACACACCAGCCACAAACAAAACCACAACGTCACAATCTCCTTGTTTATCGAGATCCGGTTATATTTTCAAAGGGAAATAGATCAATTCAGTGTGTTGTTTTGTAACTTCACGTATTGTTTGTGCTACTCGCCATACATCTCAACGGGCACGTCATCAGTTATTTGGCGCACCTTGTGTTTATTGGGCATCATTCGTACTCTTGAGAAAACATTCTGCTGGTGTCATTATTCAGGTATTACACCTAGCAAATCTGAATAATCACTTTACTGTTGTAAATATCAAAGTGAAAAGAATTCAGCTGGCGAATCTAAATAGTTATCCAATACATGCATAAGAATCAATAAGAATTTAAAGTAAACACGAAAACTGTTTAAGAATATGAAGATTATCTGATCAGTCTGCTAGTAGCTTGAGATAGATCCACAGCTGTGATGCGTTATATGCTTGGCTAAATCAATCCGTTAAGGTGTACAAAACATTGGTACGTTCCGATTACCTACTACCAGGACAACCCACAATGAACACGCGTTGAACCAGAGACTTGTATATTTAAACCAGATCTCACACACAGCATAGAGAAGTCATAACTCTCCATAAAATAGAACAATAGGACTAATTCTTTGTTATCGTAAATTTCATTTTCTAACGACTAAAGTTTATTTTGAATTGAATTATATCTGTTGATTCCATCATCATTTTGTCCTCGTCTCGATTTCAATCTCTTTGTATGACCAACCCGATAAAGACTATTATACCGTGTTTGGTCATTTTAACGTCATTGTAAGAGGAACGATGAGACCATAGGTAAAATGCAAAGCGGGCACGGGTCAAGTCGATACAATTTCTTATATAATTCCCCAACACAACGAGATACAAATGTATTCTCTGAATATATCCTTGCTCTGAATACATTTGGTTACTAACGTAGTGTACACAATGGCAGATTGTACTATAATTCGTCATGATGTCCGTGGAGTGTTGCAAGGCATAGAAAGTACAAAACATGTGTTATTGACAACAGGCAGCAGTGTTTTTAATCGTAAACAGGGCTAACCTACTTCCACCAGTAAGGCGCCTACGTCACTTTAAACAATATATTGATCGGGATTTCAGCAGCTTTACAGCGTAAACATGATTACAAAAAACTCGGTGAACTCCGCCTTTTACCGTTAAGTAGTGTTGATACGCGGTATAAATCAATGTCATGCCTGAAGTGGGTCCCGCCTTGCTCGCAGAACAGACACCGTACGTGCCGTCGTTGTCTGTTACAGGGTCACCTTGTTCAGTTTTTTACCATTTAGTTAAGTGCTAGTAGACGCATGCACAGTATGCGCATATTAGAATAAACAATTATGCAAAAGAAACATTAATGTGTATCCATGTGATCGGGCAAGAACCATCTTGTCAAAATAAAGACAATGTTCCGAAGAAGCGCGCGACGCAGGTCAGTGACCTTTAGTTCAGTACGGCCTGCCACCGACTGGGACCAGACAACTTCTCGATGTCTTAATCTGGCCTCTCTCACTTTGGCATATAATGCAGTCATCAATTCAGTGGTCAGCAGTTGACACTTCCTTGTAGAATAAACGAGTGCGGCGTTTCTAAAACCACTACTTCGATACACACCGAAATGTAAAATAAAACTTCCAAACCATTTGTAAACTTTTCTTCACATTTTTAATTTATAAAATAAAAATTAGCAACTTCATAGTTGTACAAAAACCATTTCTCCCTTTCAATCGATCACTTTTAACAAGAAAGCATGCAGCGTACTCCTCACTGCTGTTTAGAACATTCACTTCATATCACAATAGTTTTACGGGAATTTTGTCCATACTCCCATCAACATGTCAAATAACACCTTTCTCTCAGCTAGTAATCTACCGTACTGACAGAGTGGAATCATATTCCTGGACTCAAATCAATTGCAACTACTTTCAAAACACAATTACAAACAATTCTAAACGGATAACAAATTTACAGTTAATGAACATGGTATGGAATAACCTCTTTCCGAGGTACAACATCGCAGACGACCACAACCTTTTCTCGTACACAAGTAAACATTTGATGCAAAAATGAGTATATATCAGAATCACAATTCAGATCTCTTGAAATTGTCTTCTCGCATTGAACTCAACACTACAGAGATCGTTCCTTAAAGCAGCATATCATCATTTGTTCACTTCGAGAATATTCTCACAATGATTGCACGAGAGCGTTCTATGTCGGATTGTTCATGGCGTAGCAGTTTCATTGCTAGGACTCGGTTATGAAGTGTCAAGTTTCCTAAGGATTGTTGAAACCTGGACTGAACACTTCATGATACCAGAGACAAGTTACCAACTTGTGCTGGCGTTGATAATGGCGAGTGTTCAACAGTAATTACGGCGGCAGACTCGTCGTGAAGTAGAGGATTTAAGGACTTTTCATAATGTCCTCGATACTAAACCCGTATCTTCCTACTTGTCGAAATGGCCATTAGATGGCTTCTCTAGACCGCTTGACGAAGCACCTATGCTCCCGGTGTGTCCAGCGAAGTCGGGGACAGCGCTTCACTTTGAAGACCTGAGCAGATCATAGTGATCAAACATAATGTTTGTCGTAAGCTTGGTGACATTTAGTTGTTGTTCGTTAAAGGGTGGTCATTTGTAAGGTTTCCGAAACAAAGAATTGCCCTGCCGGTGATTCGGCACCGAGCCAAGTCATCGAACACTTGTGCTGCGTCCTCCGCAGGGAAAACACTGTAGCATGGCGGTGACACCGAGCCCTCCGATACGGCCGTCACCAGGTCCTGCAACTGGGCGAGCGAACCTTTTGGAATACCTACGATAGACTGTTGTTTGGCAGACAATGTGTTCAGGTTTATGCTCACTTCCGACATCGTGTTTCCGCCAACAAGGATAAGCCCTTCCTGTTGATAAAATGGATAGTTAAGTTGGATTCGACATAACGTAACTACTCATTGCGTAATATTAATGTCTCAAAATGCAATCTCTGCTTGTCAAATGAGGAGTGGAACAAAACCTACTTTTAACGTAAATGGAGTCTTATAACGAAAAAAATTGTCTATATATCGAATGATATGTAAAGACACTTACCCTATTGAGGATCTTCAGTGATCTTTGCATGGTGCGGGGTGAGCTGACAAAGTCCACGACGACGTCGACGCCGCCGCGGCAGGCATCAAGTGTTCTCTCTATGATGTATTGCTCGTGGTCCTCCTCGTTCCAGTGGATGATGTCGTAACAGCCATGATCATGAGCAGTCAATAATTTATCTATACTGTTGTCGGCAACAAACAGACGAATGTTGTTGGACTGAGATCCAACAAGGAACTGAGCCAGTTTCACGGCCCACAAACCTAGTCCGCCAGCACCAACTACTAGTACATTTACACACGCTGTAAAAGAAAAAGAAATCTCATAAGAATTGATATAAATTATGGTTGATTTTCTAATTACTTGCGAACTGCCTATAGCGATTCTACGGTTCTATTTGCTGAACAATCAAATTACCATTTCAACTGTTAATAAAACTTCAATTTAATGAAAACCATGATGGTGTCACAGAGATCACTCATACTTACATTTCACTTCTTGAAGCTTCTCTACATGAGGTTTGGCTTTCAATAGCGCACTGTATGCCGACAGGGCGCCACCTGGAAGCATCGCGGCGACCTCTAACGGGATGTTTTGTGGAATTTGAAGACAGTTCTGTACATCCTCTACTGCTAGGTATTCCGTGTAGCCAGAGTCTGCCATGTCCTCATCAGGGTAGATCACCACTTTATCTCCGGTTGTAAAATTGCTGTTCGGTAGGGATGCACAGACATCTTGGACTACGCCGGATATTTCCATACCTACAATACATCAACAACAAACAGGTTAAACAGTGTTCGAACAAATTTCTTTAGATGGGAATATAGTAGCAAGATGAACAAAATCTTAAAGCATATACAACAACAGAGGCACAAAAAACATGAAACACGTCACTTGAAGCAGTGACAACTGGGCGTGGCAAGGAATCGTTGTAGGAAGTTGGGTTCACGTTAGGAAAGTAATTTCATTCCTTTCTTAAAGTATTCAGCAAAAATATGTGCATATCAATATAGAATTAAATTATTTCAATTGCTTTTGAACTAGATTTCTCGTAAAATGCGTCATTCTAATATCTTATAGACCGCCCAATTGCCAAATCGTTTGAGTGCACACCTGGGTAAAGAGAGGTGTCGTGTATACCTGGTAGAGAAGGTCGGATCTGTTTTCTCCTCAGCATACCCTCAGAGTAGCATGCCCCGGCATAGCACACCTATAAAAAATCAATATCAAACACTTAGTTCACATTTTTCACAATTACTGTGGTAATCCTGATTACTTTTCAATCAATTTTTTCTTTCCTTTTTAAAGCAGTTAAAATTTTTGACTTCACGAGAACTAAAAATGACACAAGTGTACTTACTCTCACAAGAAGGCCTCCCTTTGGGATTTCGGGCATCGTGGATGAAGATGACGCGCTATCAAATGGCATAGCCAAAGATTCCAAAGCCCGCGGAACCAATATTTCATTCTGGTTCACTTCGTTGTCCAACATCTTGATAATCTGTGGAGAATGAAAGTGAAATTATACGTCTGAACAATCTCGTCGTGTTTAGTAAAATGCCAGTTTCCGGGAAAAGTATTCTTCTAGAAGGTCAATCAATCCAAAGTCAATGACTGGACTAACAGGACACGTGTTTATCTAAGAATAGATTGCAGTGAATAGAAACCCTGCTTATTTCATGTTTCGTCACATAGTTGATCATGCCCTGATCACGTATAGCGCGCATGCGCGTAGGCGTCGAAATCAGCTGATTACTGCGTGCACAAAGAATGACCGAGTAATGAGACATTGTACCGAGTTTAACAAAGACTAATTATCTTTGGTTGACTTATCAAGTGTTAATTTATTTTTCAAACATCTCTGAAACCATCCGACTTTTCCCCCCGACACGCATCACGGTTGAGATCATTTAAGTAGCCCCAAAGAAACGGCGTGCATACAAAACAGTAGTGTACAGTTTCTATATATTACATACATTGTAACTTAATAAGATAACGGCACGCGATATTGTATCAAAATAAATACAAAGTCAGACAGTATACTGTGTTCAGTAGCCGATGCCCTGCGAAAACACAGACCGACATTCGACTGACCTAGATATGTAAACAAAGTTTGCAGCATGAATTGACCTCGACAACACGGCGACGATGCCGCAACGTTTATGATAGATTTATCTTCTAACAATTTTTAAATATCATTTAAGAATATGATATTCCAAAAATGTTTACAATATTAAACCTCGTTTCATGAAATAAAAAAGAACATGTAATACAACAACTGAAATTTGAAAAAAAAAAATAATACTAAAAATTATCGAATGTGTAAAGAAATAATTTTTACTAATAACTGATATTTAACCATAAAATGTTATTGTTCAATGTATGCTCACCTCTTCGTTGGAATAATATCACTATACGTTAATCCGCAAGATTTTCAGAATAAAGAGTACGTGTTTTCTGTTCAGAATCCAAGTCAGTTATGATAATTATGGGGACGCCTCTAAGTTATAAACAACTTGGAAATCACCCTCTGTACACGTGAACATACACAACAAATCGGTCGTGGCATTGAGCTAAGAATAACACGGGTTAAAATCTCATTTTCAAATATGTCAGCACGACCGAATTTCAAAAGCCTGTCAATAATTGAGTTATGTACAAATCAATTTTCAATTTAATACAAAAGATCATTATAGGAATATTTCCAGCATTGAATTTTACAATATTGCGAAGGAGATAACAGTTATAACAGAAAAATATTGTTGTCGGAAAGGAGACATATTCGTCTTCCCTTCGGGTCTCTGAAGTCTAAAAATAGTTGCTGAGGTGAGGGTTGTCCATGCACTGATCAGCAGGCCAGCGCTGTGTCATGATGTGATACATTTCATCGCTGGCGTGTAATTTATGTTATGCTCTTCCCTTGGTTACTTGGATTGTACTGAATCACAGTCGATTTTACGTCATTTGACTTTAAATTGAATTAGTTTCATTCCGAATGTAAAGTCGACTTTAATCAGATATATTTCAAGTCCGTGGGGAAATAACGTACTGAGAACTAGAAGCAGAATATTCGGAGTAAGTAAAAAATTCGATCGAAATATTCCAGAATTTAGACTCATTTTTACCAGAAATCGCTACCTATGTGATCTGTATGATGAAAGTCATGTTAAAAGTTTCATTTCGCTTTTAACCCTGTACCGGTCGACGTAACTAAAATGCAGTCATGTGTGGTCAACGGATCTGGACGGAAGTAAAAAAGATTGTATTTTTCTTAGAGAACGTACTGTCCAAAACAGAGAGAGGGAAGGGATTTCCTATTCAAATGGGGATAACTCAATTCTAACTGAATACATGGGGTAACGGAAACTGGAGAGTGAGATACGGATGTTCCTTATCTTTATAAGACTTGGTTATGAGACACGGAACAACCGTTCATAATCGTGTTCAGTTGATGACTGGAACAGGGAAACATTTTGAAGACATACATTGAAATAATTATAATATATTACAATTACACTCCTTTAGTGGTAGTGATATTTTTAAGTTTTCACCTTTAAATATAAACGAGAACATCATTGTACTGGAAATTCTCGTTTTCCGATGTCTTCTTGAACGTAAGGCTGACTGAGTAATGAGGACAATCAGAAAAAAATAATGTATGTTGAAAAAATGTGTTTCATAACTTGTAAAAATTTCATATGTTGGTACTTTCCGTCGCTTTCAAAACATGCATTGATCACGCGTCAAGAATTCATCTAGCTGACAGTACTATAGATAGATATGTTGAAACAGTGAGGAAAACCATACGTAACTATGATGACACAGGAATTACGTCATTTACATATTATGTATTCAGTATCACTGAATATATGTACCATACAAATTATTTATAGGCTACCCAGCGTCACATTTTTCTACGTTACTATTACACGTATGTATTTTCGCTCATGTGTACAGCAATTGTACCCCACCCCCCACCCCCACCCCCACCCCAACCTCCACCCCTCTACCCACTCATTATACTGGTCGTTGATGGTTAAGTTTGGGGGACAGACTGATCAGGCAGTAGTTATCCATTCATTCGGAACTGATTCTAAAATTAAATGAGCCCAACACATCACAACGGTACGGGAGAGATGATGAAAAATACATAAGTATAAACGAGTTGTTTCCCTTGTAACTTTAAAATCTGTGGTAGTTGGCGAGTAACTCTTGAACGGAAATATTTTTTCTGTTTTTTCCCCATCAATAAATCTGTGTTCGCCTAAAAAAGGACAACTACGTTATCCTGTTTATTGTATTTTGAAGTTATACTAAGATAAGTACTGCAGTCTGATAATTTAATTTTCTACGATGCCATTCTAGATTTTCAATTTTGGTGTCTCGAGATATAATTTGGTATCTCAGGTAACGATTATCACTATCTCTAACTGCATACTTTGTAATTTCGCACTTAGATGGTTAGGAATATTGTCCTAGACTGCGTCTTCATATTCCAGAATATTGAGTTTAATAAATCATAAAAACTTTTGTTATAAGGAGTTTCTATTTTATTTGAATTTCAAAATTTCTTCATATAATTAGACGTTTCCAGACCGAATCTATTTTGATTGATCGAACATGCCATTCAATGTTTGTCGATAGACACATGATGTATAAAACTGTTATTTCAATATAGACCTCCATAACCAGATGTCGAAGCTTTAAGACTTTTACGTAAACTTTCGACTTCGTGTTGTTTTCCAACCGATTTTTTAATAGTAATAAAATCAGGCACGTTTTCCCCCCGAGTCAGTTCCGTACACTCCAATGTATTCAGCACCAAACGACCTCGATTACACAATTTAAAGTTCAAAACTCGAGCTTGTATTGAGGTTACGAAGTGCAGTGATTCAGGCAAAAGTTTGTTATTTCATAATGATATTGTCTCTCCGAGACACAACAGAACAACGAAAGTTACAACTAGGTGGAAACAATCCCGATTTAATCCCCGACATTTATTTGGTTATGATGCAATCCTACCAGTTTTCGCTCCCTTCGTATTATTTTATTACAAAATGTAACTATACCTACTCGTCTCTACAGAACGTCGAGATAACAAGGGTTTCAATGGTTCTTGTTATTACAAAATATAACTAGACCTGCTCGTCTCTACAGACCGTCGTGATAACACGAGTTTCAATGGTTCTTGTTATTACAAAATGTAACTAGACCTACTCGTCTCCACAGAACGTCGAGATAACACGAGTTTCAATGGTTCATGTTATTACAAAATGTAACTAGACCTGCTCGTCTCTACAGAACGTCGAGATAAAACGGGTTTCAATGGTTCTTGTTATTACAAAATGTAAATAGACCTACTCGTCTCTACAGACCGTCGTGATAACACGGGTTTCAATGGTTCATGTTATTACAAAATGTAACTAGACCTACTCGTCTCTACAGAACGTCGAGATAACACGCGTTTCAATGGTTCATGTTATTACAAAATGTAACTAGACCTGCTCGTCTCTACAGAACGTCGAGATAACACGA
This sequence comes from Ylistrum balloti, assembly GCF_031769215.1. NCBI lineage: Eukaryota > Metazoa > Mollusca > Bivalvia > Pectinida > Pectinidae > Ylistrum > Ylistrum balloti. Next base: position 1,905,410 of record NW_026781945.1, on the reverse strand, counting down.
GTTTCAATGGTTCATGTTATTACAAAATGTAACTAGACCTACTCGTCTCTACAGAACGTCGAGATAACACGAGTTTCAATGGTTCATGTTATTACAAAATATAACTAGACCTACTCGTCTCTACAGAACGTCGAGATAACACGAGTTTCAATGGTTCATGTTATTACAAAATGTAACTAGACCTGCTCGTCTCTACAGAACGTCAAGATAAAACGGGTTTCAATGGTTCTTGTTATTACAAAATGTAAATAGACCTACTCGTCTCTACAGACCGTCGTGATAACACGGGTTTCAATGGTTCATGTTATTACAAAATGTAACTAGACCTACTCGTCTCTACAGGACGTCGAGATAACAAGGGTTTTGAATGGTTCATGTTATTACAAAATGTAAATAGACCTACTCGTCTCTACAGACCGTCGTGATAACACGGGTTTCAATGGTTCATGTTATTACAAAATGTAACTAGACCTACTCGTCTCTACAGAACGTCGAGATAACACGAGTTTCAATGGTTCATGTTATTACAAAATGTAACTAGACCTGCTCGTCTCTACAGAACGTCAAGATAAAACGGGTTTCAATGGTTCTTGTTATTACAAAATGTAAATAGACCTACTCGTCTCTACAGACCGTCGTGATAACAAGGGTTTCAATGGTTCATGTTATTACAAAATGTAACTAGACCTACTCGTCTCTACAGGACGTCGAGATAACACGCGTTTCAATGGTTCATGTTAATATGAAATGTAACTTGTCTCTACAAAACGCCGAGATAACATGGGTTTCAATAGTACATGTTATTACAAAATATAACTAGATCTGCTTGTCTCTACAGAACGTCGAAATAACACGGGCTTCAATGGTACATGTTATTACAAAATATAACTAGATCTACTCGTCTCTACAGAACGTCGAGATAAAACGGGTTTCAATAGTTCATGTTAATATGAAATGTTATTAGTCTCCACAGGACGTCGAGATAACATGGGTTTCAATAGTACATGTTATTACAAAATATAACTAGATCTGCTTGTCTCTACAGAACGTCGAAATAACACGGGCTTCAATGGTACATGTTATTACAAAATATAACTAGATCTACTCGTCTCTACAGAACGTCAAGATAAAACGGGTTTCAATGGTTCATGTTATTACAAAATGTAAATAGACCTACTCGTCTCTACAGACCGTCGTGATAACACGGGTTTCAATGGTTCATGTTATTACAAAATGTAACTAGACCTACTCGTCTCTACAGGACGTCGAGATAACACGCGTTTCAATGGTTCATGTTAATATGAAATGTAACTAGTCTCTACAGAACATTGAGATAACAATGGTTTCATTGGTTCATGTTATTACAGAATGTAACAAGATCTGTTCATCTCTACAGAACGTCGAGATAACACGGGTTTCAATGGTTCATGTTAATATGAAATGTTATTAGTCTCCACAGGACGTCGAGATAACAAGGGTTTTGAATGGTTCATGTTATTACAGAATGTAACAAGATCTGTTCATCTCTACAGAACGTCGAGATAACACGGGTTTCAATGGTTCATGTTAATATGAAATGTTATTAGTCTCCACAGGACGTCGAGATAACAAGGGTTTTGAATGGTTCATGTTATTACAAAAGGTAACTAGACCTAATCGTCTCTACAAACCGTCGAGATAACACGAGTCTCAATGGTACATGTTATTACAAAATGTAACTAGATCTACTCGTCTCTACAGAACGTCGAGATAAAACGGGTTTCAATGGTTCATGTTAATATGAAATGTTATTAGTCTCCACAGGACGTCGAGATAACAAGGGTTTCAATGGTTCATGTTAATATGAAATTTAACTAGTCTCTACAGAACATCGAGATAACATTGGTTTCATTGGTTCATGTTATTACAGAATATAACTAGATCTGCTCGTCTCTACAGACAGTCGAGAAAACACGGGTTTCAATGGTTGATGTTATTACAGAATATAACTAGATCTGCTCGTCTCTACAGACAGTCGAGATAACACGGGTTTCAATGGTCCATGTTAATACAAAATGTAATTGTGGAAAAGAGATCTGATGCTGTTGATGAGTGGAGTGTTTAACAGAAAAGCATATCAACCACGAAAAATCAACACACACAAATAACAAAATATGCTAAAAGTTTTCAGTTTTTTATCACGAGAAATTCATGTAGATCAACGAATGTCTAGGGTTATTATTCGTACACGTTTCGGGTCATATGCTGAGTACAGGGTCAATTTTGAACATTTTACGGTAAAAATGATCAGGGTGGGAGCATACAATTTTGTGTAGCTATGACTAACGAACAAACAATATAATTTTTCATTAAAGTATATATAACTCAGTCTTATCTTTAACGCATTCCTTTGCAAAACAACGTACAATTTTTTACCCCGAAAGTTAGAGTACCGACAAAATGAACTCGCAGACGTGACTTTTTGCCTGATTTTCGGCTTTACTTTCATCACCACTATTCTTCTATTAGTGAACAGATGATCTTCGCTGGACATGGGTATAACTTTAGATTACGTCCCTTGTTAGTTATTGTTAAGAAACAAATTTATTCCTCTATACCAGAACTAACACATTCGTTTGTAGACCCGAAACATATTTCACTTTCTATAAGAGTATGAATAATTTCACTAAACTGGAATGTATAAATACAACCTCTGTTACAGTTAAGACGCATATGTCCGTTTCATGTAGACATAAGTAAGGTCCGTATGATTTCTCGACAGAGACGGATCGTTAAAAATGTTAATTGATTTCAACGAATTTGACCAAATGTATTGAGAAATAAAATCACTTTTAAATGATATGTTACAAATTCATTCATGATAGAAAAAGTTATGTCACACATGTAACATGAAGTATCCAGACTTATCACTCCTAGACAACTATGATTAATGAATAGCGAAAGCAACACAATTTCAAACTCTTAATTTTTTTATCGAAGTCAAGATAATGTATAGTTTTCTATTTAACGTAAGTCATTTACAGATCCGACTACAAAGAGAGTAAGCCTACACGTAAAAACGATAACTATGTCCACCAACCCGCCTTTATGTCTATTGTATCTATATGTACACATGTATCCTTTGTTAATGGAAAATGTCTTGTTGCTATACTAACACATGGTTACCGAGACAACAAAGAAAATACCGACGTCACCACACTCTCAATTCAAGCAGAATAGGTTTTTCATTACTCCTCCTAACTATTTATTTATTTGACCAGTTCATTGTTCGAGGGTCGAAGAACCCGGTTTATGGTCTTTGGGTACGAAGACTTAAGAAGGACGAGAAGTCGAGAAGACGTTCGAAATCCATTTACCGTTTCCTAGTACAACATCACCATGAAGGCAACCTCGTCTGTTCTCCGCTTACGGATCGATGAAAATAGTAATGATTAGCGAAACACCTTTAGAAAACCGCGTTTCATAATTCTACCAGGAAATGAACGCTCGTACGAGATTCAGTCGCATGGCAGTATAAACCAATACATGTTTATTGGCGGTGATTCCCTGTGTGTTCAGCCCACCATCACCACTAGCTGTTCCGTATCGTCAACAAATGTACATCATCTTATACCACACCATATAAGTCAACTAAACAGCATTATAATGAATAATCATGTTTGGTAGTATAAAATACACTTACCATAATGAATACACGTGACTGTTGGTTGGTATGTGCTAGTATATCGTCTTGCGAGTTATCCGAGGCAGTGGTTGTTTTGGCGACCCTCATGCTATACGTTCATGGAGTACATTTAGCATGTGGACACACTGAAGCTGTGACGGGTGAAAAGGTACAAAATGTCTGACAGGATCAGCTGATCGTCTTTACATTCTCGCCACTTAATGAAAACTCCGCATCCTATGGAGAGAGTGTTCCGCACGTGAACACCTCGTGCTAGTGTTCATCGGAACACTTCCGACACATCTCCGAACTACTCATGCGTAACCCCCTTTCTAAAACATGTGGAGTAAACTATGTGCTGCATTTTTAGCCTGTTTTTTTACTTTGTGATATATTTCACTTTTCTTAAGGTTACCAGCAAATATTGAGTAAAATGTCATATTGTTTTTTTCAGCTTCCAGTTTTCCGTTATCCTATATATGTAGTGATATATACGACATATACGACCTTAACAGTTACATCCAATCCGTATTAACGGTAAAGGTCGTCATCATTACACCACACCCGTCACCATTACACTACACCCATCACCATTACACCACACCCGTCACCATTACATCACACCCGTCACCCTTACACTACACCCATCACCATTACACCACACCCATCACCATTACATCACAACCCGTCACCATTACACCACACCCGTCACCATTACATCACACCCGTCACCCTTACATCACACACATCACACTCGTCACCATTACACCACACCCGTCACGATAACATCACACCCGTCACCATTACATCACATCCGTCACCGGCATTACATCACATCCGTCACCATTACATCACACCCGTATTATCAGTAAAGGTTGTCACCATTACATCCCACCCGTCACCATTACATCTCACCCATCACCATTTCATCACATTCGTCACCATTACATCACACCCGTCACCATTACACCACAACCGTCACCATTACACCACACCCGTCACCATTACATCACACCTGTCACCATTACACAACATCCGCCACCATTACACCACTCACGTCACCATTACACCACACCCGTCACCATTACACCACTCACGTCACCATTACACCACACCCGTCACTATTACATCACCCGTCACCAATACACCACACCCGTCACCATTACATCACACCCGTCACCATTACACCACAACCGTCACCATTACACCACACCCGTCACTATTACGCCACACCCGTCACCATTACATCACCCGTCACCATTACACCACACCCGTCACCATTACACCACACCCGTCACTATTACATCACCCGTCACCATTACACCACACCCGTCACTATTACATCACCCGTCACCATTACACCACACCCGCCACCATTACATCATACCCGTCACCATTACATCACACCCGTCACCATTACACCACAACCGTCACCATTACACCACACCCGTCACTATTACGCCACACCCGTCACCATTACATCACCCGTCACCATTACACCACACCCGTCACTATTACATCACCCGTCACCATTACATCACACCCGTCACCATTACACCACACCCGTCACCATTACACCACACCCGTCACCATTACATCACACCCGTATTACCAGTAAAAGTTGTGCAATGTTCAGTGACTTCTGAATTAATTTTGATTACCAGCAGGATGAAGATTGAGCTTTCACAGTAGACGACATTGCTCGTTTAGAATATTATTATAAAGGTGTACTAGAAAAGATCTATCGTGGAACATGTATTCGTATGTACATTCATATAAGTAAACAACTGGAACATTTAAGATTGAATAATTATACAATTGATGAGCGAACTAGTGACAGTATTGGTGTAAAAATGAGTGACGTCGTTGATGAGTGACAAAGTGTTTCATAATTATCATTTTTCTGAGCAGTCAACTACAACAGCTGTGAAGCATTGGAGATTTCGGAGGCGGTATCAAACGCCCATCGATTACATTTTATGATACATCTTTTATTCAGTGATTCAGCATTACGGCACAGATTGAACGTAGACGTCCCTGCTTTAATTAATATGCACCATTTGGTACATACAATTTATGTGTATTGATAGAGAGAAGTTATAGGTGTTTTATATACATATCAATGCCTTTTCGTGACTGATGAAATATTCCTAGACTGCTGCAAGCGTGACCTTCACATAGCAGCACGTGTGCGCTGCCATGGATCACGCTCCAACCATGAACACAGCACAAAGGGATTTCCCGTAAAACGCCTGATGCTATTAATAATTCAGTCATAACACTACTGATACCAAGCTACTACAACTTATATTTGAGATCTATATACGACCCAGTGTTTTCCGTTCACTTACAGTAAGTGTAGACTAATCTTTACACCTAAACACACTTGTAGTACACACGATAAAAACCTTGATTTAGACAAGACATAGACTACCTGTTCACCCTTTTGTGTGAATGACCTTGTTTTATTCTAATGCAAATTATTATCTATTTCATAATTCAAAATGAAAATAATTTGAATAGCTACAGACTTGCAGTGATAACTGATACTTGAAAAAACAGAGACTTAACAGAAACAAAATATCCGTGGTGAATGAAAGTCCTCCTATTTGGAGGAGAGATTATATAACTTACAGAGTTTATATTGTTGGGAAATGAATTAATTGTAAGCACTATCTACTGGAAATTCTCAAACGTGTAATCAAATATATACATCGATATAAGAAAGCGAATTTTACACTTAAATGATTTGATTTAAAACATAAATGAATAAAAACTTATCTAAATATATTATTGTGTTATCGTCAACAGTTTATACACTAGTTTGATCATCTAGATAGAAATCATTTATTTCAATACATAGGGAATGCGATTTATATATAATGTAACAGCTACGTATACTGATAGAGGGGGTGGGGGTGGGGGGGGGGGGGGGGGGGGGGGGGGGGGGGTTGTTGTCTAGAAACCACATGAGGGGCTTACACGCATGTACAATGTTCGATGTAAAAGCTTACACCTACACTGTATAACACTGTATAACTATAGCATCAGTGAGTCTGTCTTTATACTTAAGACACAGTCAGGCTACAAATTATTAATCTGATGATATCATAACATCATAGGATAAAGAAACACAGGGAAAACTTTGGAGATGATTCTATGCAAGAGGTCGAGTATAATGTTCAATTTATTTTTAATAAGTAAAATGAAGATGAATCCATACAGACAAACTGCTGGAGTTCATGAATGAGTTTACCCTCCTCATTGGGATGTTGGTCCTTAATTCCAAGAAGGCTGCTCTCAGTTGTATTGGGCCAGATCAATAAGGGATAGGTCGGGGCTGTATGGCGGCCAGTCCAGTTGGGTGTTGTTTGTGAGGAGGTCGCGACAGATCCTTGCTACATGGGGCCGAGCATTATCCTACTGGAAAAGGTGGGATTGTTTTGCTGCAATAATGGGACAATATGGGGTCGGAGGATCTCATCTCTATCCCTAGCGGCAGTTAAATTACACGCTACCACAACCAGTGGTGATTTAATTCCATGTGATATTCCTTCCCACAACATAACCGATCCACCCCAAACCTATCCGTCTCTACTACGCAGCAGTCGGTTTACACGACGTCGAACGTCTGCTCGAAACAGGATGAACTGGGACTTATCAGTAAGCACGATCCGCCTCCACTGCCTCAATGGGAATATTCTGGTGGCATGTGCCGCCACCCTAGCCATACGACGCTGACGACGAGCAGTGATAAGGGTGCAGACCTACAAACGTGTGACGTTTCCGCAGACCAACTTCCTGCAATCGTTTCCTTGCAGAATTTGTATGGACGGTTATGAGTACCTTTGGTATGAAAGGCAGATTCAGTGGCAGTAGGGTGTTGGTTGCGCAAATGCGCGAGATGAATTAACCGTTGTCCTGACGTTGTGACGTCACGCGCGGACGGTCAGACCTAGGTCTGTCAGCAACCAACCCGGTTTCCATTAGTTTCCATAGTGCAAATATGTCTGGCAACTTGTATTTGCCATTGACCTTGCATAATCATCGCAATGACCTGATACCTCCGAACTTCCGTCAGCCGTGCCATTGTTTAATGCTATCAGAAATTAAACAAAATATCGGAAAATGATGTGTCGCTATGAAGACTACCTAATGGTATGGCGAGCAGTGTAACTCAATGTCACAACACTGCTGTGCACGAGATTTTCCCATTTCGTGCTTTCCGCAGAAGATATCGTCACGCAATGCAATAATGCAACATTTGATACAGGACCGCATGCACTGTAACCTAGAGAGTTGCTTGACCGATTTTCATCGTTTATGAACAACGCGTTCGCAAGATATTGCAAATAATGTCACCCTCCGTTTGTTTATCCCTTGAGTATATAATAAACGAAATCTTGAATAACAACAACTCAATACTTAACAGATAAAAAATCCATTTTAAACCAATGCATTTGTAAGATACCAAAGTTTTTGGAATAATTTGTCATGTAGATCTCAAATATTTTTCTGTGTGTTATTATAATTTGGTTTTGTGTGAGTAATCATGTACGTGTGTAAGGTATATAACTAACTAAAGTGTGTGTGTGTTTCATTATTTAGATCTTGTTACAGGTAAATATCGTTTTCTGTCATTCTGTTGTTTGTTTAGTATGCTTGGTGGTTTGTTTGTTTTTTGTTTTGCTGATTTATCTTGTTGAAGCCCTTCATATTTTACTTAAAGTTTGGCTAATTACAAGAGATATGCAGTGTACAGTGTGTGCACACGAGCGTGACGATCCTGAGATGTACGTACGAATACTAAGTCAAGTATGACCTATAATGCATGAACCCTGTGTAAGAAATTAAGTATGGGCATGCGTTTATCAACCTAACATAAGTTATTTCAAACGTTTCATTTCTTGTTCATTGGTGAATATACCATTCACATTTTGAAGATAACTATATAGATATATAATTCACTAACGTAATGCTTGTTTAGTTCGGTAGTACGGTTTATATAGTAAATGACAAGGGACGTAACTCTAACGTTCTTGACTGACACATTATATGTAATCCTCCCTGTTTTTTACATTATCAGAAATATCTAGTGTCTCCTTCAGCAGAAAGTTAATCTATATGTGTTTAAAGTCTCCGTCTATAGGTGTCTTATATTGTATATGTACAATGTCTCCGTCTGTAGGAGTATTACATTGTATATATACGATGTCTCCGTCTGTAGGAGTATTACATTGTATATGTACAATTTCTCCGTCTATAGGAGTATTAAATATGTACAATGTCTCCGTCTATAGGTGTATTACATTGTATATGTACAATGTCTCCGTCTATAGGTGTCTTATATTGTTTATGTACAATGTCTCCGTCTGTAGGAGTATTGTATTGTATATGTACAATTTCTCCGTCTATAGGAGTATTAAATATGTACAATGTCTCCGTCTATAGGTGTATTACATTGTATATGTACAATGTCTCCGTCTATAGGAGTATTAAATATGTACAATGTCTCCGTCTATAGGTGTATTACATTGTATATGTACAATGTCTCCGTCTATAGGTGTATTACATTGTATATGTACAATGTCTCCGTCTGAAGGAGTATTACATTGTATATACACAATGTCTCCGTCTGTAGGAGTATTACATTGTTTATGTACAATGTCTCCGTCTGTAGGAGTATTACCTTGTATATGTACAATGTCTCCGTCTGTATGAGTATTACATTGTATATGTACAATTTCTCCGTCTGTAGGAGTATTGTATTGTATATGTACAATTTCTCCGTCTATAGGAGTATTAAATATGTACAATGTCTCCGTCTATAGGTGTATTACATTGTATATGTACAATGTCTCCGTCTATAGGTGTATTACATTGTATATGTACAATGTCTCCGTCTGAAGGAGTATTACATTGTATATACACAATGTCTCCGTCTGTAGGAGTATTACATTGTATATGTACAATGTCTCAGTCTGTAGGAGTATTACCTTGTATATGTACAATGTCTCCGTCTGTAGGAGTAGTATATTGTATATGTACAATGTCTCCGTCTGTATGAGTATTACATTGTATATGTACAATTTCTCCGTCTGTAGGAGTATTGTATTGTATATGTACAATGTCTCCGTCTGTAGGAGTATTGTATTGTTTATACACAATGTCTCCGTCTATAGGAGTATTATATTGTATATACACAATGTCTCCGTCGGTAGGAGTATTAAATTGTATATGTACAATGTCTCCATCTGTAGGAGTATTGTATTGTATGTACACAATGTCTCCGTCTATAGGAGTATTATATTGTATATACACAATGTCTCCGTCGGTAGGAGTATTACATTGTCTATGTACAATGTCTCCGTCTGTAGGAGTATTGTATTGTATATACACAATGTCTCCGTCTGTATGAGTATTACATTGTATTTGTACAATGTCTCCGTCTGTAGGAGTATTGTATTGTATATACACAATGTCTCCGTCTGTATGAGTATTACATTGTATATGTACAATTTCTCCGTCTATAGGAGTATTACCTTGTATATGTATAATGTTTCTGTCTATAGGAGTATTATATTGAATATGTACAATGTCTCCGTCTGTATCAGTATTACATTGTATATGTACAATGTCTCCGTCTGTAGGAGTATTACATTGTATATGTACAATGTCTCCGTCTGTAGTAGTATTACATTGTATATGTACAATGTCTCCGTCTGTAGTAGTATTACATTGTATATGTACAATGTCTCCGTCTGTAGGAGTATTATATTGTATATGTACAATGTCTCCGTCTGTAGTAGTATTACATTGTATATGTACAATGTCTCCGTCTGTAGTAGTATTACATTGTATATGTACAATGTCTCCGTCTGTAGTAGTATTACATTGTATATGTACAATTTCTCCGTCTGTAGTAGTATTACATTGTATATACACAATGTCTCCGTCTGTAGTAGTATTACATTGTATATACACAATTTCTCCGTCTGTAGTAGTATTACATTGTATATGTACAATTTCTCCGTCTGTAGGAGTTTTACATTGGTATGTCTCTATCTACTATCATTATTTCTTATATTGGGTATAACAGATATGCTTGACATTTTACTCTGCTAGTGAAACTATTTAGATTTCTATTGAAATAGCGTGGCTTCACATTGTTAACTTTTGCTTTATCACTAACAAATTGAGGTTGAAAAGAATTTTTTTGATCTACAAGGTTATTATACTGTAGTTAGTGTTGCTTCGTGTCAAGCCTTTCTGTTCACAATCGAACACAGGAAAAATCTATTACAAATTTCCCTGTTCAGAAATGACCGAATACTGCGTACGTTGATGCAAATTATTAATTAATTATTTTATTTCCAAATGCAGTACAGCATATAGGATTTACAAATCAGGGTACACAATAATATCAATACAGTTTATGCAACATGACGGTGGAGAACACTACACACAATTAAAACGTAAATAATTTCATCAGGTATTCTGACAGTAGCAATTGTTTCCCAATTTCGATTTGATCTCACAAGTTTTTCTAACTTACGAGACACAAATAATTGTAATCAACTTATTGGATACAGACAATTTTACGGATTTATAATATAGTTATATAATTTGTAGTTAAATTACAAAAATAGTCATTCCTTACATCATCATCATCATCATCATCATCATCATCATCATGTCATCATCGATGTCAATCATCATCATCATCATCAACATTATCATCATCATCATCATCATCATCATCATCATCATCATCATCATCATCATCATCATCATCATCATCATCATCAACATTATCATCATCATCATCATCATCATCATCATCATCATCATCATCGATGTCAATTAATCATCATCATCATCATCATCATCATCATCGATGTCAATTCATCATCATCTTAATTATCATCATCAACAACAACGTCAATTATCATCATCATTGACGTCATTTAATCATCATCACCATCGATGTCAATTCATCATCATCATCATCATCATCATCATCATCATCATCATCTTCATCTTAATTATCATCATCAACAACAACGTCAATTATCACCATCATCGACGTCATTTCATCATCAACATCATCATCAGCAGCAGCAGCAACTTTAATTCAAATCAGTTCAAATTCAAATCAGTCGAAAAAATTAAAACCAATATCATAAACATGTATTTAAGATGGCGTAGAACACAACAGACACAGTTAAAACATAAACCTCTACATTCATTTATAAACACACAAATTTACTAACTTGTTCTAGCATTAAGAAGTAAAGTTCTTCTTGTCAAAGCATAACTGAAGTATTTACTGAGGTTTCTCAGCGTTTTAACATTTTTAACTGCCAATAATTCAGTTAATTTATGTACAGATGGACGTCGATAATAATACGGTTTAATATATAATGCTCTTAAATCTGAGTATGTTGGACATAATAAAATAAAATGAATCTCGTCCTCCATTTCTCTTTTGTCACATAATATACAATACCTTAGAGCTCTGGGTATACCATGGTATCTACCGGTTTCAACGTTTAGACTGTGTGCCTGAATCCTAAACTTAGAGAGGATATTTTTAGATTTAAAAGTCAAAGACTTACGAAGATAAAACTGCAGTTCAAACCGGTCAACAATATGTTTATATAGTATACACTTGGATGAATTTTCAAAACTGTTTCTTGTCTCTTGAATGAAAACATCATGTAACCGTTGAGTATATAGCATCAAAAAATGCTTTTCATTTGAAATACACTGAGTCAACCAAACATCATGAAACCCTAAACTACTAAGCTCTTGCTTTACATGGTACATAAAATTCATCTTAAATCCAGGTTTTCTTTAAATTTAGCTCTACAAGTTCATTATAACATGACTTTAAAACACAATTATCGGTATGCAGTAATTTAAGCCAATATTTCATAACAGCTATTTTACGATTTATTAACAAAGGGAAACGACCCAGCTCATGGTAGACCATAGAAGAATTCACGTTCTTTTTAACACCCAACACATTTTTTAAGAACAATAGATGTATTTTCTCTAACTGGGGTGCCGGACTAAAACCCCAAATTTCACATGCATAATTAAGTAAACAGGAAATATAGGTATCAAATAATGACAACTTTGTTTCACAATTTAACATGAATCTTTTCATTCTTCTGTTTAACAGGAAATAAGCTTTTCTACCTTGCGCAGCAAAGTTATCCAAAGCAATACTAAATTTACCATTGAAGTTAAAAAATAAACCAAGGTAACAAAATTGATCAACCAACTCAATGGGCGAACCATTGTAATTCCAACGTTCATTAGGGTAAATATTTTTACTTTTCCTGATTACCACAATTTTCGTTTTGTCCAAATTAACATCTAAATTCCACCTTGCAGAATAAGAATGTAGAAAATCTAACATCTTTTGAAGGTTGTCTATATCTTCCGAAAACAGGACAGTATCGTCAGCATACATCAGTATGAACAGGTTAATCAGCTGCAACTCGTAGCTTTGACAATTGGAATTGACTAATTCAGACTCTATGTCATTAATGAACAAAGAAAATAGAATCGGGGACAAAGATTCCCCTTGTAACAAGCCGACATGGAGGTCGTACATAACAGATAGTTTACCATTCAACCTGACACAAGACTTAACATTATCATATATAGATCTAACAATATCCAATAATCGATCTCTTACTCCAGCTCTCCATAACTTATACCACAACTTTTTATGAAATATACTATCAAATGCCTTGCGGTAATCAACGAAGACACAATACAACCTTTTGTTATTTTGTAAAGTCTTAGTAATCAAAGCATTTAAAATAAATATTGCGTCTCTCGTACCAAAGCCCGGCCGAAATCCAAACTGGGCGTCTGAAACGACATTTTCATTTTTACTCCATGTTAACAATCGCTTATTTAAAAGAGAAGTAAAAAGTTTTGCTACATGGCTAATAAGAGTAATACCTCTATAATTATTAACATTGTTCTTGTCACCCTTTTTGTGTAGAGGTACAATAACACCTTGTGCCCAAACTTTAAGGAAATAACCTACTTGAAAAATAGTGTTAAACAACTTTAATAATACAGGTGCAAATAATTCTTTATATTCAACAAAATACTCGTTAAGCAACATGTCCATGCCAGCCGATTTCCCCTTTGGGAGGCATTTGATTGCTTCAAGTAACTCATGTATACTAAATTCATCATCGAGCTCGGCATAAACACACTCATTGTTATCAATAATTACATCATCATGTAGAATTGTGTCCATTGGATTATCAGATAAATCACTAAAATATCTAAAAAAAATCGTCAAGAGACAAGTTACCGGTACCACCTAACTTACGTTTCGAAAATTTTTGATAAAAAGACTTTGGGTCGTTACGTTTTAAAGCGTACATCATATCGCCCTCCATTTGGAGGTACCTACGTTTCATTTTGACCTCATAACTTTTATAACTTTTCTTGGATCTGGTTAAATTAACCCTATATTGTTCAGACTTACAACTATTAAAGTGATAAAGTGCAGTTTTATAATTATTGTATAATCGTTGACATTCCGTATCAAACCAAGGCTTGTCAGGCTCTTTTGATTTACGAAAAGAAGACTCATGACAAGAACAATTACAGGTCCTGACAGTTTTGCTCTGACAACAGTAACGGTCAAACAAAAAATGGACATTTTCTTCAAATACAGCAAGACAACGATCGATACTTTCACTAGTATTATCGAGCCCATTCAAGGCATTACTGATCAGATATTGATTATCATACACAAATTGTTCTGACTTTTCCTTGTGATCACTAGACCAAGAAACAGATCTTACTACAGAATACTTACTTCCATCATTGCAGCAATCACAGCCTTCAGTCTTTACTTTTAAAGTAAGCAATAAAGGTGCGTGGTCAGAAAATTCGTTAAAGAGACCGACTTGGCAGGTATTAACTAACTTTATAGAGGTAATATTACAAAGAGCGCAGTCAATAACACTGGTGCCTAAGGCATTATAAAAAGTTATCCGACCATCCATATCTCCTTCAGTGCGACCATTTAATATACGGAAGTCGGTTGTTTTACACAACTGCAAAAGTCGACGGCCAAACGTATTGACTTGTCGGTCCTGGGACTTACGATTGGTATTACTTGACTCACTCTCGTAAGAAAAAACATTATCAATAACACGATGAACATTTTCAGGAAGAACGTCATGCACAATGTAGTCAGGCATATTACCAGTTCTACTGTTTAGGTCACCCATTATGAAGACATGACCAAATGTACTAAATTTCCCAATACCATTTAAAAGCAAATCAAAAATGTCTTCGTCATAAACGTGGTAAAACGTGGACCTTTCAGGAGGTAAGTAAGTTAATGCAAGAAAAACATCTTTGCCATCTGAAAAAAGCTTACCATTTATCTTTACCCAGACAATGCTATCAGCATCTACAGACTCTAAACTAATGTTACCCTTAAGCCATGACTTGAATAAACAAACAATGCCCCCACCTTTACACTTAGCCCTCTGAAAAGGCGGGAAACATTCAAAACCACTCACAGTGAAATTGTCAACAAATAAACTGTACACGCAAATTTTCAAGATGCACAGTATATCGCACAACAGAAAAAATTCCCAGTTCTCCATTTTATTTCACACATTTACAACATAATTATACAATTATACATATGCAATGTACAAAGTACCAACTAATTAAAACAACAATAAACTTGGTATATATTGGATAAACATACTTCCTACTCACGTGTGTTCTAGGTTTTTACTTCGCCTGATACCTATATCATTTCATTTCCAAATTATGGGCATTGATTAAACACTATAGAAACACATGAGATGCTGGCAACAAACAGCGGTCACATGACATACTTACATTACACACTATGGAGACAAACGAGATGCTGGCAACAAACAGAGGTCACATGATATACTTACATTACACACTATGGAGACAAACGAGATGCTGACATCAAACAGAGGTCACATGACATACTTTCATTACACACTATGGAGACAAACGAGATGCTGGCAACAAACAGAGGTCACGTGGCATACTTTCATTACGCACTTTCGAGACACATGAGATACTGGCATCAAACAGATGTCACGTGATTCATTTACACTACACACTATGGAGACACATGAGATGCTGGCATGAAACATAGAGAATTTCTGATATATTGACATTAAACACTAAAAGGACACGTGTTTCAGTTATATCTTAAACACTATAGAGATACACGTGTCCATTCAGTGTTTAATTATATAATGATGCGAAACACTAGGGAGACACATGATAAACGAATATTAAGACGTTAATCCCTATTGAGACACATGTTATACTGACATTTAATAAACATCAAGATTGCATGTTACTTGTATACTGACATAACTGGACAAATATTACCATTAGATTTCCGCCTTAAATGCCTTCGCTTATCAGTCAGAAACGACTGTAGTGTAACCAATTATCAACAAAGTTGGAGTAGTCGATACGCCTAGCAGTCTACGTGAACGTCTGGTGTTATTTTCTGTCAGTGACTCAATCAAGGACCCTGCTGTTGATTAAACACTGGGCGTTGCAGAAACCACCAAAGTTGGGGTCAGTTCCCACACCTCTTCCTCCCTTAGATATTGGCTGTTCAAACATTAGTACCATTACCCTACCCGGGGAGGGATCAACTTAGTGTGCAATTAAAGCAAGTGCGTGTACAAACATGATAAGCTATAATAAATGTAAGTTACGGTTTCCTTCATATCGTCCGTTATTTATTTTCCCATGTTTACGTCCATTAGTACAGCTTTCCATCGGACGAGAACTAACCAGTCACTTTTTGTACAAAACATATGTCACTGAACCGAAGCAGGCGTAATACGCCTGAGTGATCACACACGAGGAAGGCCTGCCTGCGAGGCAGTGTAGATATTTGCGTTGTGGACTTCGTAGTTTTGGAGATAGGGGTCGGCTGATTTTAAACACACAAATTTAACAAAATGGATCGGAATCGCAGCAAAAGTACCCGCGTGACAAGTAAGTAAACTTATTGTTTAATTGGGCAGGTAAAATAATCCCAGGTAAACCGTGAACGATGACAAGTACCTAGTTCCATACACGGGTCTGCTAAACCAGTGTAAACATACTGAGGGCTCTATCTCCAAACTCTAGAAAAAACTGCTGATTGTCATATTTTTCTGATTTATTTATAGCTTAACATGGTGTTATACCTTTAAACAAACACTTGACGATATAGCTGGGTAGTTAATTGTTGATAGACAAACCTATAACACACACGCACACGTTCGGTGGGGGACAGGCATAAACTTATTATGTGAGGGAAACCTGGGCAGATTATCAGCTGGGACGTTCAGTCAAATGGGAAACTGATGTGGAATTTGGATCACTAAATTATTGCCTGGATTTAAGTACAAGTAAGTTTACCGGAAACAGTAATACCGATATATCTATGTACGATCGTTATTTTAAATGTCAAAGCGTGGCTGGTCCTCCAACAGGTATGTGCCATGTATAGGTACTGGCTTTAGTTGATCATGAATTTCACATGTTAAGTGGTTAGGAGTCTTTCATCAGATATATATAGCTCTACAAATATTAGTGTAAAATAACACATACATATGCCATACCTCTCCACACTTACCCCCCCCCCCCCCCACCATTTGGGTACATGTATGTGTCTACCTTAATTATAGTGAAGCAGTGAATGTGTGTTTATTTATAACAATGTATGTGATATACCTAACAAGTTCTCCAGAATATATGTATTTATATATATATATATATATATATATACATAGATATCACCTTGCCTCCATGAAGCAAGATGACCGTAATTACCCAAAGATGATGGTGTTTTATGGTACACCCTAAAAGAATCATCACGATTATAAAAATTTCATCAGTCAGACATTTCCTCATTCCATATTTAACATTAAAGCTGACAATGTAAGTTAAAAAGAATCCATTTTGAAATAAATAAATGAAGTTTCTGTTTCCAAAATGCTTCGGAGGTGTGCCCTATGTTAACAACATCTTCTGGTCAGTAGATCTACAGAAGTGGCTGTTATTTTAGTCCAAGCCTTGCTTGGAAACAAGTATGGCATCCCAGGGGGTAAAAAGCTTGCAAGCTGTCAAACCGGTTATCATTTCAAAACTGACCACACAAAGTAAAAACCTTTATAATTTGTTAACAAATACGTGTGACTGTGTGAGAGAGAGCACTCGCCTGAGGACCCTAAGTTACGTGCAGATGATCAGTACTTGTCAGCTATCCAAAGTTAAATAAAAAACACCAGGAGAATGATAAACCGAAAACTCTGCAAACTCCCTATAGTCCATAACATATATCCCGAAACAAGTGCATGTACACTAGACATGACAAAGTTTACGATATCACTAAAGGGATTGAAAAAGGATGTAACGTGAGTATTTGTTAATTGGTTGACTGATAAAACCAATAACCACTGATAAAACATATACAAAGTGGTGACATGTTGTAGTTTGTGTAAAATTTGATCAGTTAATTTTTTTTTTAAGGAAATAGCTGGAATAACATAAGAATTAATTTCTGTGGTCTGGAAGAACAAGGTAGGGTTTGCCCCCTAGTTATTCATTTGTAGATATGTTGTGTATTTTTTCCTCCAAAATTCACAGCTGAAGGTGTAAAGATTGTAATATAAATAAATAAATATGTAATTCTGTTATTTGATTGATATTGTTTTGTCATAGATACGTGTTCAATATCCACTTCCCAGTTCTTAAATTACTCGGACAAAAAAAAGGAAGTGAGTAAATGTATGTTTTGACGCAATGCTTCTATTTATATATATATATATATACACTTATTTGTATATATATATGTATGATGTATATATACATATATATATATTAGTCTGCCACTTCCTTAGATATGATGACCTGAAGATATCGTTAGCTTAGAGGGAGGTCTTGTAAGCATTCTAAAAATATAGATTTTTTTTTATCTCAACATGGATATTTTTTAACTTACATTGTCAGCTTTATTATCAGAATGTCCCACTGGATGAACCCTTTTGTCCTGTCCACCAACTTATCCATTATCATCTCATACAATGAAATGTCCCAAATAGATGTGTTACTGTACAGCTGTGTTCTATTCACTGACAGATCTCATAGTGTATGGCTGTATGTCTTGTATTTTCAATTCAGTTTATTTCCAAATGCAGTACAGCATATAGGATTTACAAATCAGGGTACACAACAATATCAATACAGTTTATGCAACATGACGGTGGAGAACACTACACACAATTAAAACGTAAATAATTTCATCAGGTATTCTGACAGTAGCAATTGTTTCCCAATTAATTTCGATTTGATCTCACAAGTTTTTCTAACTTATGAGATACAAATAATTGTAATCAACTTATTGGATACAGACAATTTTACGGATTTATAATATAGTTATAAAATTTGTAGTTAAATTACAAAAATAGTCATTCCTTACATCATCATCATCATCATCATCATCATCATCGATGTCAATTCATCATCATCATCATCATCATCATCATCATCATCATCATCATCATCATCATCATCATCATCATCATCGATGTCAATTCATCATCATCTTAATTATCATCATCAACAACAACGTCAATTATCACCATCATCGACGTCATTTCATGATAATCATCATCGATGTCAATTCATCATCATCATTTCATCATCATCATCATCATCATCATCATCATCATCATCATCTTAATTATCATCAACAACAACGTCAATTATCATCATCATCGACGTCATTTCATCATCAACATCATCATCAGCAGCAGCAGCAACTTTAATTCAAATCAGTTCAAATTCAAATCAGTCGAAAAAATTAAAACCAATATCATAAACATGTATTTAAGATGGCGTAGAACACAACAGACACAGTTAAAACATAAACCTCTACATTCATTCATAAACACACAAATTTACTAACTTGTTCTAGCATTAAGAAGTAAAGTTCTTCTTGTCAAAGCACAACTTAAGTATTTACTGAGGTTTCTCAGCGTTTTAACATTTTTAACTGCCAATAATTCAGTTAATTTATGTACAGATGGACGTCGATAATAATACGGTTTAATATATAATGCTCTTAAATCTGAGTATGTTGGACATAATAAAATAAAATGAATCTCGTCCTCCATTTCTCTTTTGTCACATAATATACAATACCTTAGAGCTCTGGGTATACCATGGTATCTACCGGTCTCAACGTTTAGACTGTGTGCCTGAATCCTAAACTTAGAGAGGATATTTTTAGTTTTAAAAGTCAAAGACTTACGAAGATAAAACTGCAGTTCAAACCGGTCAACAATATGTTTATATAGTATACACTTGGATGAATTTTCAAAACTATTTCTTGTCTCTTGAATGAAAACATCATGTAACCGTTGAGTATATAGCATCAAAAATGCTTTTCATTTGAAATACACTGAGTCAACCAAACATCATGAAACCCTAAACTACTAAGCTCTTGCTTTACATGGTACATAAAATTCATCTTAAATCCAGGTTTTCTTAGATTTAGCTCTACAAGTTCATTATAACATGACTTTAAAACACAATTATCGGTATGCAGTAATTTAAGCCAATATTTCATAACAGCTATTTTACGATTTATTAACAAAGGGAAACGACCCAGCTCATGGTAGACCATAGAAGAATTCACGTTCTTTTTAACACCCAACACATTTTTTAAGAACAATAGATGTATTTTCTCTAACTGGGGTGCCGGACTAAAACCCCAAATTTCACATGCATAATTAAGTAAACAGGAAATATAGGTATCAAATAATGACAACTTTGTTTCACAATTTAACATGAATCTTTTCATTCTTCTGTTTAACAGGAAATAAGCTTTTCTACCTTGCGCAGCAAAGTTATCCAAAGCAATACTAAATTTACCATTGAAGTTAAAAAATAAACCAAGGTAACAAAATTGATCAACCAACTCAATGGGCGAACCATTGTAATTCCAACGTTCATTAGGGTAAATATTTTTACTTTTCCTGATTACCACAATTTTCGTTTTGTCCAAATTAACATCTAAATTCCACCTTGCAGAATAAGAATGTAGAAAATCTAACATCTTTTGAAGGTTGTCTATATCTTCCGAAAACAGGACAGTATCGTCAGCATACATCAGTATGAACAGGTTAATCAGCTGCAACTCATAGCTTTGACAATTGGAATTGATTAATTCAGACTCTATGTCATTAATGAACAAAGAAAAGAAAATCGGGGACAAAGATTCCCCTTGTATATACTGACAGTTCTCACACTCTTCAGTTGTATGTACCATGAACAGGTCCCACACTGTACAGGTGTATGTCCCAAACACTGAAGTGTCCCACACTGTACAGGTGTATGTCCCAAACACTGAAATGTTCCACACTGCACAGCTGTGTGGCTAAAGCACTGAAATGTCCCACACTGTACAGTTGTATGTCCCAAACACTGAAATGTCCCACACTGTACAGGTGTGTGGCTAAAACACTGAAATGTCCCACACTGTACAGTTGTATGTCACAAATGCTGATATGTTCCACACTGTACAGGTGTATGTCCCAAACACTGAAATGTCCCACACTGTACAGTTGTATGTCACAAATGCTGATATGTCCCACATTGTACAGGTGTATGTCCCAAACACTGATATGTCCCACATTGTACAGTTGTATGTCACAAATGCTGATATGTCCCACATTGTACAGTTGTATGTCACAAATGCTGATATGTCCCACATTTTACAGGTGTATGTCCCAAACACTGATATGTCCCACATTGTACAGTTGTATGTCACAAATGCTGATATGTCCCACATTGTACAATCATATATTCCAAACGCTGAAATGTATACACTGAAGAGTTGTACATCTGAAACATGTAATTGTCCCACACTGTACAGTTCACTGTCCAAAATGCTGAAATGTACCTGATAAATAAAACCCATGTTCCAATATCTGTAGTCCCATGTTCCATGTTCCCATATCTATAGTCCCATGTTCCCTAATTTGTACTCCTTAGTTCCTTTATCTGTAGTCCCATGTTCCCATATTTATAGACCCAATTTCCCATATCTATAGACCCATGTTCCCATATTTAAAGTACCATGTTCCCTAATTTTTAATCCTATGTTCCCTTATCTATAGACCCATGCTCCCATATTTATAGACCCATTTTCCCTTATCTATCGTCCCAGATTCCCTAATTTTTAATCCTATGTTCCCTTATCTATCGTCCCATGTTCCCATATCTATAGACCCATGTTCCCATATTTATAGTCCCATGTTCCCTAATTTGTAATACTGTGTTCCTACATCTTAAGTCCTGTTTAACTGTCCATGTTTCCTGATATATGTAAATCTGGCTGAATACAGAAGGAAGATCTTGTGGAGAATGTGTCCACATTATATACCAAAGTATTGTAAATATCATGGCCAGGGCTGTGTTATAATGGTTATGTAGAAACTTAATATCTATATAGTTTTTAAAAACTTGATTAACGTTTTTCATTGCAGAATAATTGTCTTCTACCAGAACTGGCAAAAGTGAGTTTGGGTTTTTAGAAGTGTGAAGCAGTTTTGCGTTTTTGCTTGAATAATTAGAGGCATGATTACTTGACTGCATATTGCTATGTTTAATAGCCTAGTGATTTCATTGATAAAACTAAACACTTTAACTTCCATGCTTGTGAAATGAATGACCTTGCTGTGGTTATAGTTAAAAGTGATAAAAATAAAACGCTATACAAAATGTATTGTATAGTCTTTGTTGTATAGATTAGCTGTATTTCCTGACATGAAATATTAAATATTACATAATTTATCGTGGATGTTTTTTTTACAAAATTATGTCATTACTCTTGGTTGTTGTCCGTGTTTGTGTGTGAATTTTTGATTGGCATGCTTGATATACAATGGCTGATAGCAAGTGGACATTTGTCAATAATTACACTCTGGTCACTTTTAAAAGTGAACCATTGTACACTTTTAATCACTTTTAATGGTACACTTTTTGAGGTAAACTTTAAAATACAAAAAATAATCAAATGTGTGCTTTTTTAATAACATCAGCTGATAGTAGGCATACAGTTTTTGGCACTTTTGTGTTCCAAAGTATACCGTACAGTGCATTTGTAGTGGTACACGTTTATTAGGTTTTAAATCTAATGTGTACCAGGGTACAACTTCAGGTGAAAGTGGCCAAAGACTGAGTGACATTTGGTGTAGAAGAATGTTAGATCAAAATTGATGAGTTTTATCAGTTAACGTGGGTACCCAAATTAAAACAGAATAGATTGATGTGAAACATAATTCTGAACAAGATTGTCTTTTTAAATTGGATGTTATAACAGGAACAATGTTTTCAATTGGGTGCTTGTCCAAGTGTTAGTGTCATTTGACAAAAATATGTCCAGAACATCTTATGAATATAACTATTGCAATTTTGAACATATGGAAATGTTGAAGTGGTATAGGGAAGAATTGAAAATAATGGCCTGTTCTGTTAAAATCAACCATCCAGTTCACTTAAATATTACATGCGATACACCAGTTAAGAAGCTATGTTGACCTGTTTTTCGGCAGGCATTCATGTCAGGAGTAAGTTATTACGATCTAATGAAAACCTTTTGTATAACCAGTAGCTGTTTTCAGCTTTAAATGAAGGACAAATGCACAATTAAGTTTGTATTACACAAATGATTGTCATGATATACTTTTAAACATAAAAGCACTGAAAAGTGTCTGGTCGTTACAGGTCGTTGTACTAATATTACTTATTAAAGCACTCAATCTGTAAGGTATAAGAATGACTTCAGTACCTCCCATTTGCACCATCCTTTGTCTTCCATTCAGCCTGTAAATTATAGCAAAATTCATTGTTATATGTCATTGTATGTCAAAGTTTACATTCTTGTATTCTAATCAAATTTTTCATCTTACCATTTGACTCATATCATTGCTGATGAGAAGTATTTAGTGAGAAGCGATATTCTGTAACCCCTACCAGGTACTAGCTACAGGTCAGTGCTTTTTCTCTGAGAATTCCGGCTTTCCTCCACTATCCAAACCTGGCACATCTTTGTATGTCTCTTGTTACATGTTTAAACAATATAGGGTAGGTATTTATTTTGGAAATATGTAAGTAATCCAGCGTGATTACAAATAGCTATAAATAAGCTTATTACTGGTTAGATATATTATATAGACTTAATACAGGGCAGAAATGGTAGCTAGATATAGGATTATTACAGGGCAGAAATGGTAGCTAGATACAGGATTATTACAGGGTAGATAAGGTAGCTAGATATAGGATTATTACAGGGTAGCTAGATATAGGATTATTACAGGGCAGAAATGGTAGCTAGATATAGGATTATTACAGGGCAGAAATGGTAGCTAGATATAGGATTATTACAGGGCAGATAGGGTCGCTAGATATAGGATTATTACAGGGCAGATAGGGTAGCTAGATATAGGATTATTACAGGGCAGATAGGGTCGCTAGATATAGGATTATTACAGGGCAGATAGGGTAGCTAGATATGGGATTATTACAGGGCAGAAATGGTAGCTAGATATAGGATTATTACAGGGCAGAAATGGTAGCTAGATATAGGATTATTACAGGGCAGATAGGGTAGCTAGATATAGGATTATTACAGGGTAGCTAGATATAGGATTATTACAGGGCAGATAGGGTAGCTAGATACAGGATTATTACAGGGCAGATAGGGTCGCTAGATATAGGATTATTACAGGGCAGATAGGGTAGCTAGATATAGGATTATTACAGGGCAGATAGGGTCGCTAGATATAGGATTATTACAGGGCAGATAGGGTAGCTAGATATAGGATTATTACAGGGCAGAGAGGGTAGCTAGATATATGCTTATTACAGGGCAGATAGGGTAGCTAGATATAGGATTATAACATGGCAGATAGGGTCGCTAGATATAGGATTATTACAGGGCAGATAGGGTAGCTAGATATAGGATTATTACAGGGCAGATAGGGTAGCTAGATATAGGATTATTACAGGGCAGATAGGGTAGCTAGATATAGGATTATTACAGGGCAGATAGGGTCGCTAGATATAGGATTATTACAGGGCAGATAGGATAGCTAGATATAGGCTTATTACAGGGCAGATAGGGTAGCTAGATATAGGATTATTACAGGGCAGAGAGGGTAGCTAGATATATGCTTATTACAGGGCAGATAGGGTAGCTAGATATAGGATTATAACATGGCAGATAGGGTCGCTAGATATAGGATTATTACAGGGCAGATAGGGTAGCTAGATATAGGATTATTACAGGGCAGATAGGGTAGCTAGATATAGGATTATTACAGGGCAGATAGGGTAGCTAGATATAGGATTATTACAGGGCAGATAGGGTAGCTAGATATAGGATTATTACAGGGCAGATAGGATAGCTAGATATAGGCTTATTACAGGGCAGATAGGGTAGCTAGATATAGGATTATTACAGGGAAGATAGGGTAGCTAGATATAGGATTATTACAGGGCAGATAGGGTAGCTAGATATAGGATTATTACAGGGCAGATAGGGTAGCTAGATATAGGATTATTACAGGGTAGCTAGATATGGGATTATTACAAGGCAGATAGGGTAGCTAGATATAGGATTATTACATGATTTCATGGATAGCTTATATATGCTTATTACTGGAAAGATACACATAGCTATATATAAGTTTATTACAGGATAGATAGATAGATAGATATAGGCTTATTATAGGATATATAGCTTTATATAACTTATGACAGGATGGATAGCTATATATAAAGGTTATGACAGGATAGCTTTTTATATATAATATATAAATGCCATGGTTTATTACTTGATACAAAGATATATATAAATTAATTACAGTGTAGATATATTCGGACTTATTACAGGATATATAGCTATGTACTACCATATATGTAGGTGTAAATAGGAGTTAATTTTTTTTTTATGATAATTTCAAATCATGGTAAATTGAAAATAAATGCAGATGTATTATACAACATAATATGATTCAGAGTTTTCTCAGTGTTGTACAATGTTTGAACATTTAGACCTTAACTGTGTAGGAGGGGAAAACTTATTACCTGTCAACATGATCTGTCATCTCACGATACAGGAGACTTACACATTGTGTTCAGTGTTGAGTGATGACATGCATGACAGATTCCTATTACAATATTCTGATCTTTACTGTTTAAATTTATAGATATCATCATAATTCTGTCGATGAATATATTGCAATAGGATTTTCCAAAAAGATGTCATCATAATTATGATTTATGATTATCAGATTGTGATTATTAAGGATGATGTTAAAGTTTAAAATAGATATATGTTTATGACTATCATCACCTGGATACAAAATAAGAAATCTGCATGTTCAGTATATGTTTGTGTGTGATATCTCTTATCACATCTACCCTATTGTTATCTACAATCTGCTTACCTCGACACACTTATGTTAGGTTGTAGCAGCTTTTTTGAAGTGAAAACAAAATATTTTGATCAAGACATGTTATCAGCTGCAGATTAAAAAAGACATGAAATTCATGATGAGGTTTAAATTGGTTTTGCTCCGTGACATAATTTTACAGACACAATATATATCTGAGAGATTGATTTGATGTAAATCTGTAAGTAAGCTTCACCAATCTATAGCTGTCCTGTTAAGGTGTCCCATGGATAAGTCTAGGACTGATTTAACCTATTTAAGTTGATTGACGTTTCCACCATCCTAACACAGACCATAGATACTTTAGTGATTAGAGATGTCGTGGATGTGGACTAAAAAAGATGAAATCTTACATGAAGCCAGGTTACCTGAAAACGAGATAAGTATGCATCAGCATCCTTTCTGCACCTGTACATATTTATCAGCATTTCTTATTGTCTGATGCCCAGCCAATTAATACCGCATGCAGGACACTACTATATAAATAAATATATACTAAAATGTGTACTTGGCGTGCTGATGTGCCTGTATGTTACGAAAAAAATATTGTCTCTTGTATCTACCACAGAGCTTCCAATTATTCCAATCCAGTCTTTACAGTGTCCAGTATATAGATATTTACCCTGGAGTGTTCATCACCCTCCTCAGTCATAACAGTGCCCAGTATATAGATATTTACCCGAGAGTGTTCATCACCCTCCTCAGTCTAAACAGTGCCCAGTATATAGATATTTACCCTGTAGTGGTTGTCACCCTCCTCAGTCTAAACAGTGCCCAGTATATAGATATTTATACTGGAGTGTTCATCACCCTCCCTAGTCTAAACAGTGCCCAGTATATAGATATTTACCCTGTAGTGTTCATCACCCTCCTCAGTCTAAACAGTGCCCAGTATATAGATATTTATACTGGAGTGTTCATCACCTTCCCTAGTCTAAACAGTGCCCAGTATATAGATATTTATACTGGAGTGTTCATCACCCTCCTCAGTCTAAACAGTGCCCAGTATATAGATATTTATACTGGAGTGTTCATCACCCTCCTCAGTCTAAACAGTGCCCAGTATATAGATATTTACCCTGTAGTGGTTGTCACCCTCCCCAGTCTAAACAGTGCCCAGTATATAGATATTTATACTGGAGTGTTCATCACCCTCCTCAGTCTAAACAGTGCCCAGTATATAGATATTTATACTGGAGTGATATTTATACTGGAGTGTTCATCACCCTCCCTAGTCTAAACAGTGCCCAGTATATAGATATTTATACTGGAGTGTTCATCACCCTCCTCAGTCTAAACAGTGCCCAGTATATAGATATTTATACTGGAGTGTTCATCACCCTCCTCAGTCTAAACAGTGCCCAGTATATAGATATTTACCCTCTAGTGGCTGTCACCCTCCTCAGTCTAAACAGTGCCTGGTATGTAGACATTACCCCGAGGGAGTTGTCACCCTCCTCAGTCTATACAGTGCCTGGTATGTAGACATTAACCCAGAGGGAGTTGTCACCCTCCTCAGTATAAACAGTGCCTGGTATGAAGACATTAACCCAGAGGGAGTTGTCATCCTCCTCAGTCTATACAGTGCCTGGTATGTAGACATTAACCCAGAGGGAGTTGTCACCCTCCTCAGTCTATACAGTGCCTGGTATGTAGACATTAACCCAGAGGGAGTTGTCACCCTCCTCAGTCTATACAGTGCCTGGTATGTAGACATTAACCCAGAGGGAGTTGTCACCCTCCTCAGTCTATACAGTGCCTGGTATGTAGACATTAACCCAGAGGGAGTTGTCACCCTCCTCAGTCTAAATAGTGCCTGGTATGTAGACACTAACCCAGAGGGAGTTATCACCCTTTTCAGTCTTAACAGTGCCATCAACGTAACAGACATTGACTGACATTTACTACATTCGTGATAAGAATTAAAAGTTTGAAATCAATTTTTAGGAGATAAAAATGTCAAACATAAGGAAAAATTTGATAAAAATTGAAGAATAAATTAGGAGGTGCTATTCTATGACTTAAGGATTATTTTTTGTATTCAGATGTTTTTTGTCTCAACTAGTGTTGAATAGTTTTACTTTGATGGAGATATAAAGCTATCTTCTTCATTGTTACAACATAGCATGAAGGAAACTGATATCCATGACTCCCATCTCAAAAAGGACCATCGCTGAAAAGAATTTATGACAAAGTGACCTAGTCAGATAGTCACACACAGAGAATCCAAAATTTGTTGTCTGTAGTGTGTAGATACTCCATTGTGATATGTTTGTCATTTCCACTGTCCCAGATTAGCTGAGTTATTCGCTTTAACTGGCTCAATGTTGTAATTAAAACTTTCAGTATGACCTTTGCATTAAGATATTAGAAACAAAGTAGAATTATCACAACAAATTTAATTCATGTATAGTGGAATTTGGGTTATTCATGCAACATTTCATGGCAAAAATTTCAATGATGAATGAAATTGGATTTGCCATGGATAAAGCATACCAGGTAGAATTGATGTTTAGAAATCTGAGGTAGATAAAATAAACTGTTAATTACCAAAGGATAATAATACATAACTATTACACATGTTTTAGAAAGAATTACAAAGTTTTTATATCTGGTTATAATCAATAATCATTTACAACAGAATTAATAGCGGGTTTCTTACAATTCCCAATCCTGTACTTCTGATCTAATATTGTGGTCATGCTCTAGTTTCCTGGATTTCTCTGAGTGCACAGTGTATATTAATGGCTGTTTTGCCTGTTTTACGATGCCATGCCACTGATATTAGGAAGGAGGCATCAGTATAAGCCCAGGGGGATAATGAAACATATATAACTAGAGCTAGGACAAGGCTAACTGTATTAACTAAAGCTGGTCTGGCTGTAAGATATGGGTATGATTATAACATATTATTGATTTTTCATCACTGGTACATTCTACAATCAATGTGTCTATTTGTCATCTCTGTAAACACACTTAAGCATTGGATCTGTGTGTTTTACAGTCACATCACAATCAGATCAATATCAACTATTGTACTGGCAGAAGTATCCTTAACCATTGTATAGAGTAGGCCCAAGTGTCCCTAACCATTGTATAGAGTAGGCCCAAGTATTCCTAACCATTGTATAGAGTAGGTCCAAGTGTCCCTAACCATTGTATAGAGTAGGCCCAAGTGTCTCTAACCATTGTATAGAGTAGGCCCAAGTGTTTCTAACCATTGTATAGAGTAGGCCCAAGTGTTCCTTACCATTGTATAGAGTAGGCCCAAGTATTCCTAACCATTGTATAGAGTAGGCCCAAGTGTCCCTAACCATTGTATAGAGTAGGCCCAAGTGTCCCTAACCATTGTATAGAGTAGGTCCAAGTGTCCCTAACCATTGTATAGAGTAGGCCCAAGTGTTCCTTACCATTGTATAGAGTAGGTCCAAGTGTCTCTAACCATTGTATAGAGTAGGCCCAAGTGTCCCTAACCATTGTATAGAGTAGGCCCAAGTATTCCTAACCATTGTATAGAGTAGGTCCAAGTGTCCCTAACCATTGTATAGAGTAGGCCAAAGTGTCTCTAACCATTGTATAGAGTAGGCCCAAGTGTCTCTAACCATTGTATAGAGTAGGCCCAAGTGTTCCTTACCATTGTATAGAGTAGGTCCAAGTGTCTCTAACCATTGTATAGAGTAGGCCCAAGTGTCCCTAACCATTGTATAGAGTAGGCCCAAGTGTTCCTAACCATTGTATAGAGTAGGTCCAAGTGTCCCTAACCATTGTATAGAGTAGGTCCAAGTGTTCCTTACCATTGTATAGAGTATGCCCAAGTGTCTCTAACCATTGTATAGAGTAGGCCCAAGTGTTCCTTACCATTGTTTAGAGTAGGCCCAAGTGTTCCTTACCATTGTATAGAGTAGGCCCAAGTGTTCCTTACCATTGTATAGAGTAGGCCCAAGTGTTCCTTACCATTGTATAGAGTAGGCCCAAGTGTTCCTTACCATTGTATAGAGTAGGTCCAAGTGTTCCTTACCATTGTATAGAGTATGTCCAAGTGTTCCTTACCATTGTATAGAGTAGGCCCAAGTGTTCCTTACCATTGTATAGAGTAGGTCCAAGTGTTCCTTACCATTGTATAGAGTAGGTCCAAGTGTCCCTAACCATTGTATAGAGTAGGTCCAAGTGTTCCTTACCATTGTATAGAGTAGGCCCAAGTGTCCCTAACCATTGTATAGAGTAGGCCCAAGTGTCCCTAACCATTGTATAGAGTAGGCCCAAGTGTTCCTTACCATTGTATAGAGTAGGCCCAAGTGTTCCTTACCATTGTATAGTGTAGGCCCAAGTGTTCCTTACCATTTTATAGAGTAGGCCCAAGTGTCCCTAACCATTGTATAGAGTAGGTACCTGTGGGCTTTTATTGACTCAAGTTTCAAAGTGGAGATAGCATTATATTTCTGCTTTTAGATTCTGAAGTTGCTAAGCAATCATGAAATAATATTTTTGATAATAGATTATTGATTCTTGTACTTGGTGACCTCAAGGTGTGTATTGTCTGATGACAGTGTGATACACATGGAGTAGACAGCAAATTTCAATAAATGATATAAAAACATATATAGGAATAAATTCTAGCATTCCAACCAAAGTACCTTGCAACCAAGCTATACCGACTGTCTTAAAGAATTCCCTGACCTTGACCAGTTAACTGGTCTTCTAAGTACGGGCTGTACGTTGAGTACTGGTCTTCTGAGGTTTGTTGTACTCTGGGCACTAGTGTTCTGATTAATGGCTGTACGTTGAGTACTGGTGTTCTGCGGAATGGCTGTACTTTGAGTACTGGTTTCAAAGTGGAATGCATTATATTTCTGCTTTTAGATTCTGAAGTTGCTAAGCAATGGCTGTAATAATATTTTTGATAATAGATTATTGAGTACTTGGTGACCTCAAGGTGTGTATGCTGTACGTTGATACTGGTCTTTCAATAAATGGCTATAAAAACGTATATAGGAATAAATTCTAGCATTCCAAGGAAAGGTTGTAACCAAGTATACCGACTGTCTCTAAGGAATGGCTGTACCTTGACCAGTTAACTGGTCTTCTGAGTACGGGCTGTACGTTGAGTACTGGTCTTCTGAGGTTTGTTGTACTCTGGGTACTAGTGTTCTGATTAATGGCTGTACGTTGAGTACTGGTGTTCTGCGGAATGGCTGTACGTTGAGTACTGGTCTTCTGAGGAATGCTGTACGTTGAGTACTGGTCTTCTGAGGAATGGCTGTACGTTGAGTACTGGTCTTCAGAGGAATGGTTGTACATTGAGTACTGGTCTTCAGAGGAATGGTTGTACGTTGAGTACTGGTCTTCAGAGGAATGGTTGTACATTGAGTACTGGTCTTCTGAGGAATGGCTGTACGTTGAGTACTGGTCTTCTGAGGTACGTTGAGTACTGGTCTTCTGAGGAATGGTTGTATGTTGAGTACTGGTCTTCTGAGGAATGGCTGTACGTTGAGTACTGGTCTTCTGAGGAATGGCTGTATGTTGAGTACTGGTCTTCTAAGGAATGCTGTACGTTGAGTACTGGTCTTCTGAGGAATGCTGTACGTTGAGTACTGGTCTTCTGAGGAATGGTTGTACGTTGAGTACTGGTCTTCTGAGGAATGGCTGTATGTTGAGTACTGGTCTTCATAGGAATGGCTTTATATTGAGTACTCGTCTTCTGAGGAATGGTTGTACGTTGAGTACTGGTCTTCAGAGGAATGGCAGTATGTTGAGTACTGGTATTCTGAGGTTTGTTGTACTCTGAGTACTGGTCTTCTGAGTAACAGTTGTATTCTGAGTATTTGTTTTTGATGTAGATGTTGTGTTTCTTTGAGTACTTGTTTTCTAAACAGTGGTTATACTCTATTGGTGTTAACCATCTTATATCATGCATTTACTGTCATTTTAAAAGAGGCTTTAGACCAGTTTACTGTGAAGTCCTGGTCCAATTGTTTCTATATCAAAATCAATGTCATTAACCAGATTGCAGCTGACTGAATAGTGAGTCTACAGATGTTCAATAGTTTTATTATCAGTGTTATATAGTGCTGTCACAGATAGTGGTTCCTCAGCCTTCCATGGTCATTGGTTCCCCGACAGTACTGGCCTTCCATGGTCATTAGTTCCCCAATAGTACTGGCCTTCCATGGTCATTAGTTCCCCCCAACAGTAGTGGCCTTCCATGGTCATTAGTTCCCCGACAGTACTGGCCTTCCATGGTCATTAGTTCCCCGACAGTACTGGCCTTCCATGGTCATTAGTTCCCTGACAGTACTGGCCTTCCATGGTCAATAGTTCCCCCCGACAGTACTGGCCTTCCATGGTCATTAGTTCCCCGACAGTACTGGCCTTCCATGGTCATTAGTTCCCCCCAACAGTACTGGCCTTCCATGGTCATTAGTTCCCCGCCAGTACTGGCCTTCCATGGTCATTAGTTCCCCGACATTACTGGCCTTCCATGGTCATTAGTTCCCCGACAGTACTGGCCTTCCATGGTCATTAGTTCCCCCCAACAGTACTGGCCTTCCATGGTCATTAGTTCCCCCCAACAGTACTGGCCTTCCATGGTCATTAGTTCCCCCCGACAGTACTGGCCTTCCATGGTCATTAGTTCCCCGACAGTACTGGCCTTCCATGGTCATTAGTTCCCCGACAGTACTGGCCTTCCACGGTCATTAGTTCCCCGACAGTACTGGCCTTCCATGGTCATTAGTTCCCCGACAGTACTGGCCTTCCACGGTCATTAGTTCCCCGACAGTACTGGCCTTCCATGGTCATTAGTTCCCCGCCAGTACTGGCCTTCCATGGTCATTAGTTCCCCGACAGTACTGGCCTTCCATGGTCATTAGTTCCCCCCAACAGTACTGGCCTTCCATGGTCATTAGTTCCCCGACAGTACTGGCCTTCCACGGTCATTAGTTCCCCGACAGTACTGGCCTTCCATGGTCATTAGTTCCCTGACAGTACTGGCCTTCCATGGTCATTAGTTCCCCGACAGTACTGGCCTTCCATGGTCATTAGTTCCCCGACAGTACTGGCCTTCCATGGTCAATAGTTCCCCCCGACAGTACTGGCCTTCCATGGTCATTAGTTCCCCGACAGTACTGGCCTTCCATGGTCATTAATTCCCCCCAACAGTACTGGCCTTCCATGGTCATTAGTTCCCCGACAGTACTGGCCTTCCACGGTCATTAGTTCCCCGACAGTACTGGCCTTCCATGGTCATTAGTTCCCTGACAGTACTGGCCTTCCACGGTCATTAGTTCCCCGACAGTACTGGCCTTCCACGGTCATTAGTTCCCCGACAGTACTGGCCTTCCATGGTCAATAGTTCCCCCCGACAGTACTGGCCTTCCATGGTCATTAGTTCCCCGACAGTACTGGCCTTCCATGGTCATTAGTTCCCCCCAACAGTATTGGCCTTCCATGGTCATTAGTTCCCTGACAGTACTGGCCTTCCACGGTCATTAGTTCCCCGACAGTACTGGCCTTCCACGGTCATTAGTTCCCCGACAGTACTGGCCTTCCACGGTCATTAGTTCCCCGACAGTACTGGCCTTCCACGGTCATTAGTTCCCCGACAGTACTGGCCTTCCACGGTCATTAGTTCCCCGACAGTACTGGCCTTCCACGGTCATTACTTCCCCGACAGTACTGGCCTTCCACGGTCATTAGTTCCCCGACAGTACTGGCCTTCTATGGTCATTAGTTTCCCGACAGTACTGGCCTTCCACGGTCAATAGTTCCCCGACAGAACTGGCCTTCCATGGTCATTAGTTCCCTGACAGTACTGGGTGGGGTAGGGGGATGATAGGTTCGTGTTTCATCTGTCTCTCCTCTTGTCCATCCTTTCACATTTTATTTTGTCTGGCTCTAGATCCTAAACTGCTTGTCACTGGGACTTCTTACTAGGAGCATTCTAGTTGTATCAAAAGTAGGTCACTTTGATCTATGTGTTGGTCTGACCTCCTGCACCATGTGCATTGTAGAAAAACCTACTTACCTGTCAAACAAGATGGATATTACTTAATCCGTTCACTTTTATATCACCAAATGAAGCTAAATAATGAAACCCAGTCGAAGACATGGTGTTGATGGATGTGATTTGATAATACAGCACCACTTACTGGGACATTTCCACTAGATTTGTTTGTAATAGTTACTCTGACATAATTCCTTGTTGAATGTGATGGGTCAGTCATACATTTAATGTCTGTAATTAGTCCTGTTCAAATTCATCATCTGAGAAACTGGAAAATAAGGGGAACCAACACTCAAGTTGTTTCAAATAGAGGTATCTTTTTGGATGGTATTAAACAGAGGTCGTTTCTTTGTGGTGAACATAAAATGTGGGAATGAAGACTTCTAAATACCCAAGAACTGTTGTTTTCTATATTGTAATCTTGATGTCGATGACATGATTTGACTGTTATGAGGCAATCATCAGGACGCCTTTTACTACTTTCATATACCCTCAGTGTATCATTCTGTGATCAGTGGCAGTGTATAATTCTATGACAGTGACAGTGTGTTATTCTATGATCAGTGGCAGTGTGTTATTCTATGATCAGTGGCAGTGTGTTATTCTATAATCAGTGGCAGAGTGTTACACTATAATGAGTGGCAGTGTTATTCTATGATCAGTGGCAGTGTGTTATTCTATGATCAGTGGCAGTGACAGTGTGTTATTCTATGATTAGTGGCAGAGTGTTATTCTATGATCAGTGGCAGAGTGTTATTCTATGATCAGTGGCAGTGTGTTATTCTATGACAGTGACAGTGTGTTATTCTATGATCAGTGACAGTGACAGTGTGTTATTCTATGATCAGTGGCAGAGTGTTACACTATAATGAGAGGCAGTGTTATTCTATGATCAGTGAGTGTTATTCTATGACAGTGACAGTGTGTTATTCTATGATCAGTGGCAGAGTGTTACACTATAATGAGTGGCAGTGTTATTCTATGATCAGTGGCAGTGTGTTATTCTATGACAGTGACAGTGTGTTATTCTATGATCAGTGGCAGAGTGTTACACTATAATGAGTGGCAGTGTTATTCTATGATCAGTGGCAGTGTGTTATTCTATGACAGTGACAGTGTGTTATTCTATGATCAGTGACAGTGTGTTATTCTATGATCAGTGGCAGTGTGTTATTCTATGATCAGTGGCAGAGTGTTATGTCATAGGCATGTTACACACTGTCACTGTGTGTTATTTTAGAATAACACACTGCCACTGATCATAGAATAACACACTGTCACTGTCATAGAATAACACACTGTCACTGTCATAGAATAACACACTGTCACTGTCATAGAATAACACACTGTCACTGTCATAGAATAACACACTGTCACTGTCATAGAATAACACACTGTCACTGTCATAGAATTATACACCGACCTATTAATTTAACATTTACCTAAGCCTGTGACCTTCATTTTCGTTCAAAGCTATGACACAATGTTCCTATTTATGATTACAGCTGCCACAGTTGTACCGTGATGCATTCTTTAGTGAATGAGATTTACATGTCCTCAAGTTTACCTTACAAGCACATTAAGTTTATACAATATCTAGACATTGTTTTCTTTTCTTATGGTGACCTTCCAAGTTCATTTTTTATTTCTCTATACCTGACAAGTCTCTGTAGGTAGAAGTTTGAGAACTCTAGCTTATACCCTCAGGTCATAAGTTGTGTCAAGTAGAAGTGTTTAGGCTATCTGTTATGTTTACTTTAAGGATTGAAGAATGTGTACACATATGGTAATATACAGGGCAGGTAAAGGCAGAGTGATGGGTATAGATATGGCAGACAACCTTATATATGTGGCCAGCAGGCTATTTAATATTACACAAGTGTCTTGACCACTTTAGGCCTTTTATTGGGTACTTACCAGTTGCTGGCATTTGTTACACAACATGTTCTGACCATCTGTCACCTTATATAGGGTAACCAGGCACTGGGATCCTTTATACAACATGTTCTGACAACCTGTCACCTTATATAGGGTAACCAGTCACTGGGATCCTTTATACAACATGTTCTGACCACCTGTCTCCTTATATAGGGTAACCAGTCACTGGCATCCTTTATACAACATGTTCTGACCACCTGTCACCTTATATAGGGTAACCAGTCACTGGGATCCTTTATACAACATGTTCTGACCACCTGTCACCTTATATAGGGTAACCAGTCACTGGGATCCTTTATACAACATGTTCTGACCACCTGTCACCTTATATAGGGTAACCAGTCACTGGGACCCTTTATACAACATGTTCTGACCACCTGTCACCTTATATAGTGTAACCAGTCACTGGGATCCTTTATACAACATGTTCTGACCACCTGTCACCTTATATAGGGTAACCAGTCACTGGGATCCTTTATACAACATGTTCTGACCACCTGTCACCTTATATAGGGTAACCAGTCACTGGGATCCTTTATACAACATGTTCTGACCACCTGTCACCTTATATAGTGTAACCAGGCACTGGGATCCTTTATACAACATGTTCTGACCACCTGTCACCTTATATAGTGTAACCAGGCACTGGGATCCTTTATACAACATGTTCTGACCACCTGTCACCTTATATAGTGTAACTAAGGCACTGGGATCCTTTATATATATACAACATATTCTGACCACCTGTCACCTTATATAGTGTAACCAGTCACTGGGATCCTTTATACAACATGTTCTGACCACCTGTCACATTATATAGGGTAACCAGTCACTGGGATCCTTTATACAACATGTTCTGACCACCTGTCACCTTATATAGTGTAACCAGGCACTGGGATCCTTTATACAACATGTTCTGACCACCTGTCACCTTATATAGTGTAACTAAGGCACTGGGATCCTTTATATATATACAACATATTCTGACCACCTGTCACCTTATATAGGGTAACCAGTCACTGGGATCCTTTATACAACATGTTCTGACCACCTGTCACCTTATATAGTGTAACCAGGCACTGGGATCCTTTATACAACATGTTCTGACCACCTGTCACCTTATATAGTGTAACCAGGCACTGGGATCCTTTATACAACATGTTCTGACCACCTGTCACCTTATATAGTGTAACTAAGGCACTGGGATCCTTTATATATATACAACATATTCTGACCACCTGTCACCTTATATAGGGTAACCAGGCACTGGGATCCAACAACATGTTCAAAAGCTGTAACTAAGTATAACAAGAGGAACAAGATCCTTATTCAGTCTGTGACAGACTGTTACTCTGTATACAGGAATACAAGATCCATATTCAGTCTGTGACAGACTGTTACTCTGTATACAGGGATACAACATCCATATTCAGTCTGTGACAGACTGTTACTCTGTATACAGGGATACAAGATCCATATTCAGTCTGTGACAGACTGTTACTCTGTATACAGGGATACAAGATCCATATTCAGTCTGTGACAGCCTTTAACTCTGTATACAGGGATACAAGATCCATATTCAGTC
This sequence comes from Ylistrum balloti, assembly GCF_031769215.1. Lineage (NCBI taxonomy): Eukaryota > Metazoa > Mollusca > Bivalvia > Pectinida > Pectinidae > Ylistrum > Ylistrum balloti. Next base: position 1,867,644 of record NW_026781945.1, on the reverse strand, counting down.
TGTGACAGACTGTTACTCTGTATACAGGGATACAAGATCCATATTCAGTCTGTGACAGCCTTTAACTCTGTATACAGGGATACAAGATCCATATTCAGTCTGTGACAGACTGTTACTCTGTATACAGGGATACAAGATCCATATTCAGTCTGTGACAGCCTTTAACTCTGTATACAGGGATACAAGATCCATATTCAGTCTGTGACAGCCTTTAACTCTGTATACAGGGATACAAGATCCATATTCAGTCTGTAACTCTGTATACAGGGATACAAGATCCATATTCAGTCTGTGACAGCCTTTAACTCTGTATACAGGGATACAAGATCCATATTCAGTCTGTGACAGACTGTTACTCTGTATACAGGGATACAAGATCCATATTCAGTCTGTGACAGACTGTTACTCTGTATACAGGGATACAAGATCCATATTCAGTCTGTGACAGACTTGTTACTCTGTATACAGGGATACAAGATCCATATTCAGTCTGTGACAGCCTTTAACTCTGTATACAGGGATACAACATCCATATTCAGTCTGTGACAGACTGTTACTCTGTATACAGGGATACAAGATCCATATTCAGTCTGTGACAGCCTTTAACTCTGTATACAGGGATACAAGATCCATATTCAGTCTGTGACAGACTGTTACTCTGTATACAGGGATACAAGATCCATATTCAGTCTGTAACTCTGTATACAGGGATACAAGATCCATATTCAGTCTGTGACAGACTGTTACTCTGTATACAGAGGATACAAGATCCATATTCAGTCTGTGACAGCCTTTAACTCTGTATACAGAGGATACAAGATCCATATTCAGTCTGTGACAGCCTTTAACTCTGTATACAGGGATACAAGATCCATATTCAGTCTGTGACAGACTGTTACTCTGTATACAGGGATACAAGATCCATATTCAGTCTGTGACAGACTGTTACTCTGTATACAGGGATACAACATCCATATTCAGTCTGTGACTCTGTATACAGGGATACAACATCCATATTCAGTCTGTGACAGGCTTTAACTCTGTATACAGAGGATACAAGATCCATATTCAGTCTGTGACAGACTGTTACTCTGTATACAGGGATACAACATCCATATTCAGTCTGTGACAGGCTTTAACTCTGTATACAGGGAGTATATGTTGTATAGGATCAATAGTCTATTGATCACAAATTTGGCAGCTATAGGTAAGATTATATAAAGCAGAAGAGCTCGAAGTAAAGCACAATGGCCCAAGGGTCCTACCTGTACCTAGTTGACATTACTAAAGGTATAAATTTAAATCTATTCCATTGTATTGGTGGTCAAAAATTCTTTACCTTTTCTACTGTGTGAGTGTGCACATCCCAATAGAAACACTAAAGTGGGTGTGTCCCTGATTGTGTTTGATTGTTTGGCTGTGAAGACATTGACAATTATCAGGGTAATTAAATAAAGAAAACTTTGACATCTGTATATAGAAATATCCTGAGGATGGGATGGTCAAAAATTTACATCTTGATTACATACCTTTTACCCTAGATAAATTGTCTATTTATATAATGTTTGTTTGCATAAGGTGTGGTAGAAAATTCAAAATTTTTATTTAGCCAAGGAAAATACAATAATTTTATTGGATATGAAAGAGTTTAACAAGTCGTATAATGAAATTGATTAATGTTCACTGTTTAGACTATAAATGACAAGATTTGACAAAATTTTATTCTTTAATGTTAATTTTAATATTTCCATTACTAAACGTAGACATCTATTGATCTTGCTTTAGGGTGTATTGATCAAATAGATTACAGATCAGGATCACAGAGTGAGTGGAAACAGCTATCTCACTGATCAATCTACAGAGGAATTTATGACAGTAGAAAATCAGCAAAAGTTGGTTCAAATATGTAGGTTTAAGATGCATCATTGACCATCACACATGGTTGAGCAGGAATACCACCCATGGCTGAATACTGTGTCCACGCCATCGACTGCAATGAAGAACAGTTTAAGCCAGGAATAATGTCAACTAACTAGAGAATAGATGTGTCTTTTTACCTGTAAAATTTTCAAAGCTTCTCCTGGTTTCATGAAATATTGGTTTCAGTACAGTAATTTGATAGACTCTATATTCCATGTCAATAACTTCATAAAAATGAAACAGCTGATGATGAGAGGCATCAAAATGAAGTTATTAATCCCAAGAGAAGGGAGGTAATTTATAGTAAGATATACATAACGTGTAACACAGGGGAAAACACATTCAGTTGAAAATATAAACTTTGAAATGAAACTCTCTTTTTATGATCATTACTTTTACTGTGTCAAAAACTTGTTTTCTTAAATAGGTAGGGTTGTACGCTTTTACGAAAATGATTTTCACAACCAGGTACAGAGAAGGTTGAGTTGTCATATGTAATTAGACTGTGTTTATAAATGAGTTGTCATATGTTATCAGACTGTGTTTTGAAATGTTGAAGGTTCAGTTGTCATATGTTATCAGACCGTTTTGAAATGAGTTGTCTTTGTAATCAAATGTGATGAATTATTATATAAGTCAGCATAATAAAAAAACACAGTGTAAATTTTAGTTTTGTGTTTTTGTTGTTGGCATGAGGTTGCACATGTTATGTTTGGGTTAGCCTCAACCCTAGACAATGTATTTGTTGTTCACAGAAATTCTATTTCATACATGACTAGAAGATAAGCTATTGGTAATACAGATGATCAATATATAAACAGCATAATTTGATTTCTGTCCCATCAATTATTAAAACTAGAAAAATATGATTAGTTTAGTGTTCATCAATGTACTGTATAGATACATAGTACAATCAGCCTACCTATTGTGTATGTGTGCTCTGTAGGGCCACGGGGGACATGATCAAACATTAAACAACGTAAAATTGAAGCTAACGGTAGATATGTGGGAAAGTCCGACGTCATGGAGCATTGGCTTGTGTGACGCATGTGTATACAGGTACATTAGGTATAGATTCTGATAGGATCTTACATCTGTATAAGTCTTCAAACCATCCACTGCTTGAGTAGAAAGTACTGTGTAGATTTGTAGGACTGTGGAGAGTAGGAGAAGTGTTACATAGTAGACTTTCCTATAGTCTGCACTGCTGTTTCAATGGATATATGCATCTGCCAGGGGGCTCTTTACTACAAAAGTGTGATGTTCTAATATCTTAGTGTCAATTAGTGTGCTTTTTGTGTGTAATCATGGCAGTTGTCATGTCACATAGACCTATAAAGATGACTTCCAAAGATCTGGCCGTACAGGAGAGCCACAGACAGCAAGGTGAGCCCCGGTATATCTGTAACTGTCACAGAAACTTCTAAATGATTCATGGTTTATTATGTATAACAACACCCAGGAGACACCTACAATTGTAGATATGTACAACTTCACTCACCAGACACCTACAAATGTAGATATGTACAACTTCACCTAGGAGACACCTACATATGTAGATATGTACAACTTCACCTAGGAGACACCTACATATGTAGATATGTACAACTTCACCTAGGAGACACCTACATATGCAGATATGTACAACTTCACCTAGGAGACACCTACATATGTAGATATGTACAACAGCTTTACCAAGGACTGACCCCTACAAATATATTTCTCAAACATTTTCTAAATGCATAAATGCTTTTATTTTTCTCCTGGGTATATAATAATTTCTGTGATAGCATTACATTCTGCATCAATTAATCATAGATAATTAATTCTCATTATATAATGATCAGTAATTAGTGACAGTAAATTGGCAGTTAATGGCATTTCATATTTTTGACAGCAATACTATTAACTATGGGCTTGTTAAATCAACATAAAGACCTATTCATTAATCTGCTAATATGCTCTTGGGGGTTTATGGAATTTAGAACGTTTATGTGATCTTGTCTGCAGAAATTAACTGATAATGATATAGAAATGTGCAGGGGATCTTGATATTGAAGGAAGAGATAGTAAACTTCCGTGGTCCTTTAGGTGATCTATGTTATAGTTAGATTGATTATTGGAGACGAGAGAGTATCCTGGCTGGACAGAGATAGCCACACAATATATAGCTACAGGTCAGAGAAAGTTATCTTATCAGCATATACAGAATATTCATTCATATCAACATAACTGAAAGTTACAAATGTGAATGTCAAATGTAAACAATTAACAATAATTAAACATGATAGCTGTATATACCAATGAAAAAACTACCTCTGTAATTAGTGTATGTTACAGTACTAAATAGTTCTTTAGTGGTACTCATGTAGTTGTCCCCTACTCCAATAGAGATTTCTCTGTCCTACCACCAAGCTTTGGAAATCCTTGGGTTAGACAGTCAAATATCCCCTACTCCAATAGAGATTTCTCTGTCCTACCCCCAAGCTTGGGAAATCCTTGGGTTAGACAGTCAAATATCTCCTACTCCAATAGAGATTTCTCTGTCCTACCCTAAAGCTTGGGAAATCCTTGGGTTAGACAGTCAAATATCTCCTACTCCAATAGAGATTTCTCTGTCTTACCCCCAACCTTGGGAAATCCTTGGGTTAGACAGTCAAATATCTCCTACTCCAATAGAGATTTCTCTGTCCTACCCCCAAGCTTGGGAAATCCTTGGGTTAGACAGTCAAATGTTTCCTACTCCAATAGAGATTTCTCTGTCCTACCCCCAAGCTTGGGAAATCCTTGGGTTAGACAGTCAAATATCTCCTACTCCAATAGAGATTTCTCTGTCTTACCCCCAAGCTTTAGAAATCCTTGGGTTAGACAGTCAAATATCTCCTACTCCAATAGAGATTTCTCTGTCCTACCCCCAAGCTTGGGAAATCCTTGGGTTAGACAGTCAAATATCTCCTACTCCAATAGAGATTTCTCTGTCCTACCCCCAAGCTTGGGAAATCCTTGGGTTAGACAGTCAAATGTTTCCTACTCCAATAGAGATTTCTTGGTAAGCAAATTCTAAAATATGTATTTTCATGAAATGTTGTTTTCAGAGAAAGAGGTTTTGGCCAGGCTAGTCTGCTATTAAGGGATTCAAACTGGATTAAGTCTACCATTCAGGTGTATCTACTTGCAAATCTGAAATGCTTTGTTTAAATGTTGTAAGTTTTCTTTGTTTTGTATTTCAGTGGACAGAATTCTCCATGAGTTGTCTCGTGGCACCTTGCTCCATAAAGTCAAGAGTGGTGGCATGTTGTACCCACGTACCTTCTACCTAGACACAAAGGATATGGTCCTACGTTACACCGGCTCCGAAAAACGCTTCCGCAAAAAAAGACTTACATGTAAGTACTCTTAACTTCGTAAAACAGACACAGATTTTTTCATCTAAAAATATCTCTCTTTTACTTCTTGGAGATGGTGTTGTCATGATTTAATTGGTTTCCTTGTTTATTACGATTCTTAAATATTGAAGCATTGAACTCTGTTGTATTATAGTCCTATAAATGACAAGGCTTTTTCTGACAAACATCAAATTGCACACTGATGAAATTCCATTAGAAAATAGTTCATTGCTTATATTTACATTCCCAAAGTTTGTTTTTACTTTATATAAATATAACTGGATTTGGACAATAGAAATAGTCATCATTGTTGGTGTTAATCCTTCAAGTGAAGCAATCATTTTGATAATGTACGGTTGATATCTTTTGCCCAATATACTGATGTCACAATGGTCACGCACTTAGTGTCATTTATGGTACCATAACTGACATTTATGATTGGTAATAATATGCATGTGTCAATATATAGATGTAATGAATTGTTGGTACTATAAGACGTAAAGTAATAAGTTGGGAAGCTTGTAACATAAGGGTACTAATGGAAAGGGAAAGCAGTATGTATGCAGTGTTATCATAATAGAACTGTATGGCTGTAAAACCTACAAACTTATCTACCGTGAGAACATGTCGGTATTGGATTGTCAGGAGTGATGGGAATGCTGGGATTTACATTCCTAAATGAAGTGCTGACAACTAAGCTTTACTATTACTCTGTGCTTGTGTCCTGTCGGATTGAATGAAATTGGGATATATACTCCTCATCTTAAATTGATCCAAATACACCCTGTAAATACACAGCTAAGTGCTGACCTTCTCATGAAAGGGTATTTGCTGATCGTAGATAGGAATTGATTTTTTGGCTTCTGAAGAAAATATTTCAATAGGAATATAGCACTGTGTCATTTACAATAAAAAGTGACATTGTCATATCAGCTGTAGTGTGGTATGTGTTGAAGTGGTCTGGTTATCGTGCTTGTAAATATCCACTGACAGAAAACAGGTTCACAAGTGCTTCTAAAGGCCTCTCTTTTTTGCCTTCATATTTCAGCGAAGTATGAAGGATTGGTCTATTTGAATTCAGTAATAGTGTAGCCTTGAGAATTAACCAATGTGGAAAACGGTACCAACACAAAGCGAAATATATAGAAATGGTAGCTGCAACTTTGTGTTCAGTAGTAGCAGCAGTCCTTTCTAGTACAATTTGACAGGATGGGGTGTCCTGCTACTGCCTCCATGCAATACATTTCACTGTGATGGCATTACATTAAATATATCAACAGCTAAATCAGCTCTTGACACTGTCTATATATGATGTTTGCTGTTACAAAGATTTAAAACCCCTAAAAAATTAAAATCTCCTAGACAGGTCTGTACTTGAGTACTCATTATCATACAGAAAAAGATGAATTTTTCATAAAATGATATTGATGTTGAATAGATTTACAATCGGACATTGTAAGTATTGAAATATTCCTGCTGGGATAACAGGGTTCATTTTTGATATACTGTGTATTAGTGGCACAATACCCTGAATACTTGAAGAACCATATCTGGTAAATAAATGGTTTGAAAATATTTCAATGAATCCTTGTTAATCCAGAGGAAGTTGTGTCATGTTGGTGTAAGGCGTTGTATGAACCTAACTGTTCAAACATTCGAGATGGTGACAACAAAAGTTCATTACCATATTTCATAACAATTTGTGTGGGAAAATTTATCTCTTGTACGTATACATATATGTATTAAATAAACAGACATATGTGTCGTCTTATCTCCCGGAGTGTTTTGTTCCAACTGGTGTGTCATGCAGTGAGATGCATATCATGCACTAGCATACAATATGAGATATGATGTAACATTTGTGTTGCCTGTGAAGTGAAAGTGATAAAGCTGTCTGCATTGGCAGCCTTAAAAACATTCCTTATAAGGAGTGCTGTAAATTTCATCAAAATATGTATACTTATCATTTACAGGATTTCATTTAGATAATTAAAACTGAGAATTTATGCTTTTCTTCGTAATAGCAGTCAATATACAGTTAAATTACATTTGATCTTTGATGACCAAATCATATAAATACTTCATAAAAATGAAAATGATTAAAAAAATATGCTCATGATATATTTCTAGTCCAGAAATTGTACAATCTCTTTATAAAGTTTGAGTACTCTGAGGTAGCTGTAGGTTATCTACTTCAGCCCTGCCAAGTGCTGCTCTCACTAACCCAGATCCTTCATTAAATGAGCAGGTCTTATTCAGGTCTGTGAAAACATGCTGTGCGCACATTTAAAAAAAATTGATGGACAGCCAAGTATTCCAGTGGAGTGATGTAAGATATCACATATAAATGGCTATGAAAACTCTGTTCACATGATAGGATATAGCTTTACATAGAAATAGTAAATATTTACAACAGGTGTTTTATACATAATGGTGAAGTTTTGCCATTATTATAAAGTAATAATGAGAGATAAACATGCCTCCGTAATTCTACACCACCTGTCATTCATTACAGCAGGTTTCTCTACTTCTATTGCATGTCTATATAGGAAATACTTAAACTGTATAGATATAATGAGACTACTCCATCAGGATTTAAGGGGTATTGCTGGAATTTCATGTGTCCCCTTCTGACATAAAAGCGACAAACATGCACCATAGCAAGAAATCTGGTATCAATTAAAAAAAACTGGGGGGTGGGTGAAGAGGGGCAGAGGTGGGGGCGGGGGTTGAAGTTGATCTTGTTCAAGTATTGTCAGTAAATTTTAACTTTAACAATTTAACTTCTGGTAGAAAGAGTGGATTTCAATGATAGGCAAACACTCCCTTTAGTCAAGTGAATCAGATGTCAGAACCCCAGTAGGATATGTTGATAATACATTTATAATAACACTTCTGTCTTTTTGAATCCTGATTTAAAACTTATCAATACACGAGGAAATTATGTTTTTTTTAACAACATCGTATCATAAATGGCAACACCTAATATTTGAAATTTAAATGGGGTTATATACTCCCGGACCTTGTGCCTACACAACTCTGTAAAAAGCCTTTATCACATTTGTTTGTTCTTCATCGATGTCACTTCTCTGTGTTCTAAAAACATTTTGTAAGTAAAACGTGATATTTACATTTGAACATGAATGGTGGCATGATTCAGTTAGTGTTTAGAATACTATTTATACTCTTTAAATGTTAAAATATCCATATCTCATTGAACACATACAGATGTCAACACGAAATCTCAAAATAAAGTTTTACTGATGTTATAGATCTTTTAGTGTGGTTCACAGCATGATAATATACTGTATGTATACACCTGTAAACACACAGGTAAAAAGGTCAATATGAGTCAGGACCTTACAGACAAATCATACGTGGACCTGCCTGAAGTGTCCTGAAGTATAATCTGTTTTATATTTTATTGGGTCTGGAATTAGGAAAAGGCTTGTCTGGGATTTAGAAGTAATAATAAGTAATAATTATTGTAGACAAAATACAACAAATATTTACAAAAGAAAATACATAACAAACAAAGTCTGTTTACTCACCAGTTTAAGCATAATTTTCTCTGCAATTAAGAGGAATTTTGTGTTTCATGATATTATGTATGATTGATATTGCTCATTCCCCATATCAGAATCCTAATTAAGCTTTGTATTACTTCTACTCTGTCAATATTGCAGTCTATTTCAAAGGGGGATAACTGAGATAAAAGATGACATGGTTTTTGCCATTGTATGACATTGCTTCTGTATTACCAACTCATCAACTGCCAAAGGAGTAGAAATCTTGCTTGTAATATAAACAAACTGAGTTTGTCACCACTTAAAACAAAATGAAATTTGAAATATTGAACTGAGTTGGCATTCCAGGGCATATAGTTAAAACAACAGGAGGTGCCTGCGTGCTTCATTGAATTTTTCTTTAAGCAGTTGGCATTCACGTGGTTTATGAATGCTAGGTGAAAGCATTTTGTTGCTTTTAAGTAAAAACTGCATCATTAGGTTGTTCAGTTTGAACACATTTCCCGGACAAATTCCTATGTATGAAAACTGATTAATTCTAGTTTTTTTTTTCAGGGCAAATTTCCAAGATCCGAGAAGTTCGGGACGGAGAAAAGGATTACTCCAAGAGATTAGATCCTTTTGATGTGAGTCTTACTGTATAGAATTTCTACCAGGACAAAGCTATGATGATTGTTGTACTGTACTAGTACTGGTAGTCAGGTCCAATGGTCGGTAGAGAGGCTATAGTTATCACCAAGTCAGGCTAGCTGTAATTCCATCCATTGTTTTAAACGATTCTCTTTCTGTTGACGTAATTTTTAGCTATCGTGAGATTTTTTTGTATTCCTGATGAAGGTTGATTGAAACAAAATGGATACAAATTACGTTTGTTTCCGGGGATGAAAATAATCATGTACACTATTCTATCCCTGTGTGTGTGGTGACATTTTGAGTTCCAATTTGATATGACCTGTTATGACCTCAACACAAACGGTACCTTTCGTTGCTTAACAGTATTTAGTGTGACTCTGATCTGTATATATACCATTTATGTCGTGATAAACCCAGGTGACTAACACATTAACTTTGATGCATGGAGTGGACTTATTTACATATGTAATGTTGCCCCAGTGATAAGCCCAACTTCAGATTTTGTGTAAGAAATAATGTTTTCCCTAGGACTTATTGTTTGGTGATAAGGCTACCCCCTGACTTTGAGTTAGAGGTGAGATGGTGCCTCCACCCCCCCACCCTCCCACCTTCCCTCACCTCTTCTCACTGGGTTGCAGGATGAATATGGTGAAAAGCAAAAAAAAAAAAATGAAAAACCTTAATGTGTATTTTCCAAAACTATTTTTGTGTCTCTTTACTTGCTAATTACATTGAAATTGTCAATCAAGATACTAACGAGGGCTATAAATAGCGGTTTTTACCACTCTAACTCAGACACAAAATAAAAAACAGTAAAATGTACTGTTTATTTTCTGTAGACACCAGATCTGGTAAGTAACCTTATCACAGGGACTGTTGGACTCTGACATTCTCTTGTTCAACTTGTGATTTAATGGTGCTACATATACCATTAATCTAACGTTTTATTATCAATTATTGGAAACTAACTGTACTATAAGCTATAAAACATACTTAACAAAAAATAAAGACTTACACAGGAAATAAAATGGTGACACCCATCGTTCCTCTTGGTCAATGTTATCTCAGGTATATAAATGTGTTTGGTGGAGATTTGAAGATGAAATATATTTTCTAGATTTTTAGTTTATGAAAACATAGAAATATTGAAGTCTCCTACTGTATGTGTTCTTACCTGTTATATCTAGAGCCTAACAGAAATTAATCTTTTCCTTAGGCTTAAGCCTTACAGAAACTAATTTTGTGTCAGATGCAATCTTTTTGGACAAGAAGAGGGTCCTCATTCTGTATCGTAATGGTAACATAGTGTTAATATTTCTTATCTTTGAACTGAACCAGTAATTAAACTTTACAAAACAAAATATGGTAGATACTTTATGTCTGGGTGGTCATGATCATAAGGAGTAAATTACTCGCCTTTCAACTAGGTGACCAGGGTTTCCCTGATCAGATGTTAAAGTTTGGCATTGCCAGCCCAACAATGCAAGTTTCCCCTGTACACTCTGCCCTGCATTTTCCCTATGTGTCAATGTGATTCAGTGTACTGTTGTCAATATGGAAACAACAGATGTAAACAGTATGACTTTTAAGATGTGCTATGTAACGTGTACACATTGATGTATGTAATGAAGATTGTACAAAACTAGATGACTATAATTTTAGGATCTGATATTTCAGTGAGATTGTACTATATTTTATATTTTGCATTATGAACTTCTATTAACTCTGTGTTAATCTTAATTAAATTCAGGGATAATAGATACACAATAGATCATAAGAAAATCAGTAACTAAACATACAAGGAAAAAAAACTTTTCAGTTTGATCTAAAAGATCAATTCATATTTTATGATTATATCTGAAATATTAATATAACTATTAAACGGACCTAAAATTGTATTTATTGAATGCCATCATGTTATCAGATAAATAATCTGTCATCTAGTTTGTATTCATATTGATGTTAAAGACTGACTGATAGCTGTTCATTGGTAAGGTAAAGTTATTTTAACTTTGTATCTGCTTATTGTTTTGGGTGATAAGGTCATCAGTTACATAAAGGGACACACAGGAATTTACTGGGACATTCTGTATAGGAATTTTTTTAGGTAGTGTTATGTCAAGCTGCATATTATTACCTACAGGTCATAAGGGTCATAGGGATAATACAACTGGTATAAAACCTGTCATTATACACAGTATATACCTATAAAACACAATGTCTTTGTCAACATGTACTGATACACTGACGAGAATTCACAGTTTGTGTACCTAGACAGTCTAAGGTCACCTGAGGGTCAGGGTTCAGTAGAAACTCACCACACAAATGATATGTCCTTGTTTCTTAGGGTTGGTTGGTTAAAGGTTTATCAGCTCCTTGACTTGTCAATCTCTGAACGTTGTCTCACCAACGAATGTCAGTGTTCTGGTGACATTTTTTGTCTTCTATTTGATATACAAAATATAAAACTGGCTTTAGCTGGGGGGATTTCCCTTTAGCCTAGGTAGGTAGTTAATATCTTTAACAATGGTCATCACCAGGTCATTAATGTGAGCCCCAGCATGGGCTATGGTGTGTTTTGTTCTTTAAAAGAGCTTCAATACTATTCCTGAATTAAGAACTTTCCTTCTGCATTTTGTTGTATTTCTGTCTGTTTGTAAGGGTTCAGAGGTTAGATAACTGCAGCTTTGTCCATCTGATTTTTGTGAAATTGGTGTAGTCACCAATGTCCGTGAAGTTGTGGGCATGAACATGCTTTTTTTTCTCTCTGGCTGTGTCATTTATGATGCTGGCGGTCAAAAATTGTCGGTATAATTTATCCTGGAGTGAAAACAAAAGTTTGGTTTCACCTCACTCTGTTACTGCCTCTTTCTTTACTGCAAAGGCATTGAGTTACATGTGTCTCATTTCTTATGCCAATGCATTAGCCAAGCCCTGTTTGCGAAAAACTTTTACATCTAATACAGCTTTTGATTCTCAGCTCTCTGTTGATGTCTAAGTACTGCTATGATTGGAACTTTTGTACTTAAGTTGTTATTTTGAAGTTTTTAGCAGAAATAACATTGATATTATGTTATGACATTTTGGACAGATATACCTGAGTTCATGAAATCGGGATGGAAACGATGCCCAGATGAGAATAAATGCATTTTTTGTGCTTTCATTTTCAATTCTTACATGGGGCAACCACAGTATGCTTTTAGGGTGTATACTTCACTATGTGTAACATATCGCTATCTATCTATACATATACATATTTAACACTGAATTGTATTACGGTAGTAACCTATTTACAACCTAGGCCTTCAGATTGTACGTGTTTATGCATCATTGATTAATGTAGTCTGTATTATTGTCTATATTGTATATGTTATTACCTTTTGTTTAGGTATTTTAATAAAGAATGACTCACTAATTCATTTTCATTAGGAAAGCCTAAGTAGTGAAATACAGAAATAGATTATATATGTGGGGTATCAGGGGAGGTAACTGTGAATTAACAGGGAGGTATCAAAGTATCATATTTGTTGATTACTGTGTACATTGACAGTGTTTACCACAACTGTCTTATTAATGACCTAATCTTGTATAACACAGGTATATTGTCAAACGTTTATCACATCTGTCTTATGAATGTGTCTTATTAATGGCCCAATCATGTCTAACACTGCTATATTGTCTAACGTTTATCACATCTATCTTATGAATGTGTCTTATTAATGGCCCAATCATGTCTAACACTGCTATATTGTCTAACGTTTATCACATCTATCTTATGAACTTGTCTTATTAATGGCTCCATCTTGTATAAAACTGCTATATCGATTAACGTTTATCACATCTGTCTTATTAATGGCCCAATCGTGTCTAACACTGCTATAATGTCTAATGTTTATCACATCTGTCTTATGAATGGCCCAATTGTGCTTAACACAGCTATAAAGTCTAGTGTTTACCACAACTGTCTTATTAATGACCCAATCGTGTCTAACACAGCTATAAAGTCTAGTGTTTACCACAACTGTCTTATTAATGACCCAATCCTGTCTAACACAGCTATAAAGTCTAGTGTTTACCACAGCTGTCTTATTAATGACCAGATTTATATATCACTGTTGTTTTGCATAACACATCTGCGGTTTATAAGAAACAAAAAAATGAAACATCAACATAGTGATGGATCTGATGGTGGCTAGCTGGGCTAGCCAAAACATTTCATTATCACACTTTACTACTGAATCAGAATCCCAGTTAGGTAAGAGAGAGTACCTAGTAATCACGTTGTGACTATACTGCACATTATAGAAGGTACTAATTTAAATACATCAGAATCTTGATTCTGGGTGCTAATGTAGGTTAGGTTTTGCCAATCCACTGACACCCTAATTAGATGATAAAAACAACAGCTGCAACCCTAACTACCATAATGAAGTTTCTCTGTATACCTATATTGACCTTGACCTTTGTAATTATTATTATAACTTTTTGTTCTTTTAGAGATGGAATTTTGTAAACCTTGAACATTTTTTTCTGTATTTGACAGAGAGGGCGTTGCTTTGCAGTCATTTTCGGAGCCAATCATGAAGTTCTGTACCTGTATAGTAACTCCATCTATGAGCGAGACATGTGGGTCAAGGGCATCCAGTTTGCGATTCACATGGAACAGTACATGGACCAGAAGCAACAGGCTGATAGATATCCTTTATGTAACATCATCACTGGTGGTTTAGACGATCATGGATACACATTTCTACATGATGAAACCCATCTGTCCCCCAACTTGTTGTGGCCCTATCAATGTTGATTTAGATATTAACATTGTTTACTGCCAAGATTTGACAAGCAGTGGCTTGTCAATATAGCAACCCTATTAAAGACCTAAGAAAATCTCACCATGTCATCAAAATTGTAATTTTAACTTTAAATTGTTAAAATGAAGTCAACATAGAAACAAGTCTTGAGATGGATATCATTAGGTATGCCAAAAATCGGTTGGGAAATCTTACCACAAAACTCCGCAAAATTATTTCATCAAACTCTTTCTTTTGGCTTACAGACGATGGATTTATGACTATACTTGTCAATTTTAGTTTATACAAAGTTATTTTAAAACTTTTTTAAAAATGTTGTGCAAATTGAAGGAGTTATTTTGGTTTAGACATTACCAAACATAAATTGAACATGTGGCTGTTAGAGTTCCCGTAATTGTTGCCAGGTCCTCACATCTGTGGACTAACAAGTGAATATTTGTAGCATCGTTTAACGAGAATGGTCTGCAGTAAACCATTTCTATGTAATGCCACTGACATTTGCAGACTGAAATGAATATTTCCCAAAGTTAATTGATATTTGGTGTTCCATTTAAGACATTTTTTTAAAAACAGCTGAAAACAAATATCTTTAAGAGTTTTGTTTTTTTTTTAGTTAACATGAGAATCATGTGCATTAGGTAACTACTTGTCTCTGTCCATAATTTGTTTTTGTATTTTCTGACATCTTCACTGAACTAATTAAGCCAGGACCAGATTCCATTTCTTTGCTGATAATTTTAAAAACTTATATTTTATTGGGGTGTCTGATCAATGCTCAAAGCTGGAGCCCAACACCTTGTACTGTTTTCTTAACACAATTTACATGGATCAAAGACGCTTTCAACATGGCTGACAAAAACAATGATGGCAGTCTGGATTTTGATGAGGTGATGAAGCTTCTGAAGCAGTTGAATGCTGACATGGATAAGAAATATGTGAAAGCTCTTTTTGATGTAAGTTGATACTATTTGGAAGAAGGAGCAAGAATGTGTTTAACAATTCAGATTTTTTGTATGGAAAAAATCTGATGAAAACCAGTGAATATAATTATAAATGTGCATGAGTTATGAAACTACTAGGTACAAGTCAAGCTGACACAGTCTCTTGTTACATATCAAATGTCTTTAATATGAATACATTTGAGTTAAGTAGACCGTAATACAGTGTAAACAGTATGGAGTTGTAACGGTTGTGAGATCCAGCTGGGTTATAGTAGACCTGTGATTTCTAACATGACTTAATTGGATATGTTACTGCTGGACTTGAATAATTATCAATAACATGGGTGATATTGACCTAATTCTGAGGGAAATATTTACCATGTAATCATAACTTATTCATTCTGTATTAAAATCATTTCTGCATCAGTTCCCTCTCTCAATGAAGTAGAATTGATTACAGATAAACAAATAGCATTGACAGGTGGAAAGTTTCATTAGTGATATTAGCAATATATAATATACACACAATGTGAATTGTTAATTACTAAATCGTTACATAATCACTTTTTCAGCAGCGATTGAGATTTATAATTCAATTTAAAAATATATCAATAATATAATAATCTATTAGATTTGTTTAAGTGCTATATTTACTTGGAAATAAAGTTGATCATATATCCATCGAGGATTTATCTTTGATAATCAGCACATCAGTACTGCCACTGTCCTCCAGTTAGACTACACCCTGGCTTTACATGATAATTTGTTGTCTTAAGTTAAAAATTAGACTGAGTGAATGATAAGTAATAATTGCCATTGTATTATAATAATTATCTATTACAACCCTAATCAACACAGAATTAGAGATTTTAAATATGTGTACCAACATTGGGTGAAAAACATGACACTTGTATGGTTTTTTCGAACAGAGCAGAGCTCTTTATAAGGTGTTCAAATTGACTTGATTACCTTTGGGAAAGGGGGGTGTTAACTCAGAGAAGATTGGTGTATTTTATTGGGGTAAAAAAGGGGTCAATGGTTTATTAAATAAGTAATGAGGAGACAATTATGAGAAAGTGGATGTGGCTTATCTAGGAAGAAATGAGGGGTTTATTTAAGAGGAAGTGGCTGTAGTTTATTAGCTCACTTGGCCTGAAAAAAATTACCACTCGTCATAAACAATAAACGGGACTTTGAACAAAATTGGTCTGATGCATCCTTTGGGAAGGGCAACAATTTTTGTATAAATGGTGTGTCTTGATCCCCAGGGGCCTGAGATGCAGGACCCAAAAGAGGATATTTTGAAATCCTATTCCTTTTGTAGAAATGATTGCACATTGCTCGTATTTGGTGTGAAGCATTCTTAGGTGAAGAGGAATCATTATTTTATAAATAGAAGGTCTAAGCCCCCTGGGGCTCCAGTAGGGGAAATAGAGTGAATTCTTGTAAATCCTACTCCTGTAGGAATGCTGCAATTATGCCCAGATTTGGTCTGAAGAACTCTTGTTGAGCAGGAATCACTTTGTCAGGTGAATTGTATAGGTCCTAAGTGCCTCTTGTCAAGGAAGCAATGACGGGTTAATTACAAGGAAGTGGCTGTGGTAAATCTTGGAGGAAATAAGGGGGTCAGTTAAGAGAAAATGGCTGTGGTTAATCTGGAAGCTGTCAAGGGTCAGTTAAGAAGAATTGCTCAGGTTTATCTCAGAAACAATGGGGAGGAGAGGAGGGGTGGTTATTAAGAGGAATTGCTTAGGTTTATCTCAGAAACAATGGGGAGGAGAGGAGGGGTGGTTATTAAGAGGAATTGCTTAGGTTTATCTCAGAAACAATGGGGAGGAGAGGAGGGGTGGTTATTAGGAGGAATTGCTCAGGTTTATCTCAGAAACAATGGGGAGGAGAGGAGGGGTGGTTATTAAAAGGAATTGCCTAGGTTTATCTCAGAAACAATGGGAAGGAGAGGAGGGGTGGTTATTAAGAGGAATTGCTTAGGTTTATCTCAGAAACAATGGGGAGGAGAGGAGGGGTGGTTATTAAGAGGAATTGCTTAGGTTGATCTCAGAAACAATGGGGAGGAGAGGAGGGGTGGTTATTAAGAGGAATTGCTTAGGTTGATCTCAGAAACAATGGGGAGGAGAGGAGGGGTGGTTATTAAGAGGAATTGCTTAGGTTTATCTCAGAAACAATGGGGAGGAGAGGAGGGGTGGATATTAAGAGGAATTGCTCAGGTTTATCTCAGAAACAATGGGGAGGAGAGGAGGGGTGGTTATTGAGAGGAATTGCTTAGGTTGATCTCAGAAACAATGGGGAGGAGAGGAGGGGTGGTTATTAAGAGGAATTGCTTAGGTTGATCTCAGAAACAATGGGGAGGAGAGGAGGGGTGGTTATTAAGAGGAAGTGGCTGTGGAAGTGGAAATTGGATACCAACATTACTTGATAGCTAATCTTTGTTAACTCATGCTAAGCTGCAGTAAACTCTCTGAAAATTAAACATTCTTTCAGGGACAGATTCTGGTGGTATTGAGCCTGATATTGTTCTGGTAGTGTTAATTCACACCAAAGCTCCAGTTAATTAAGTGAAAGCTCTGAAAAATTTCCCAGCCTTAATATAATAGTAACAGGTGTTTTGGCATTGTATCCACCGTCAGCACTGATGATGTTTATAGGACTAATGAAATCACAGGTAAATTGATTCATGGTCTGGTATTTCATCATATGATTTGATATCAATTCCAATTAAAACAAAGCTGTAATTCAGAAGTAAGATTCAGGTTAGTATGTTTTTCATCGTCGCATAAGTTATTCTAAGAAGGTGTTATATTTTCAATTTTCTTTACAAAGAAGAAAATATGTACTGAAATTTAACACCATCATAAATTCAACTATTAGAAGAAAATTGAAGAATGTATAGAAATGTCTGATTTATAGCATCATTTGGTCAGGAGGTTGTAGTCCCATTTGAAGCATTTTTAGGCCTGATTTTGTTAGTGATATTTAAAGTTGTTAATAATATCAGTGTAACCATAGTTCTGTTTTAGATGTTGCATCATTTAAGACGGAATTTTCATAATGTTTTTATAAAATATATCAACATGGACTTGAATATCCATATCGACTTAATCTGGGTCTTTTATCTCCTTGATTTGTAGCTCATGAGGTCTGTTTAACGAAAGACTGTCATCAATATTCACAAGAAGTTTCCACAGGCTGTTTAATGTCTTTAAGAAGTGTTCTGTATCTATCCCTAAATGTCCCGCAAGTGGTCTATCATGTCCCAATTTAATGATATTGAGACACAGCTAAAGTGCAATGTTAATGTGATGTAGATGTAAAAAGCCTTACTGTCAATCTTTGTGTGACCCCAGAGTCTCATCTTTACCAACTGTAATCGGTACATAAGGCAACCATTGTTTCAATGTGTAGTAAGTAAAAGGCCAGACAAAGTCAGTTTCTTGTTGGAGTCTGTGTTTTGATGTGTACTAAGAAAAAGGCCAGACAAAGTCAATTTCTTGTTGGAGTCTGTGTTTTGATGTGTACTAAGAAAAAGGCCAGACAAAGTCAATTTCTTGTTGGAGCCTGTGTTTTACATGCATTATATAAAGGGTATTACATATATTTCATATCTAATGTGTAATTCTCTGGAAATGTGTTGGTCAAGCACATAGTCATTCATCTGTTTGTTTCACTGGTTGAGATGCTTGTTTAGGGCCATAATTTATGACTTGATAAAATCATGTTCACTGTGGCGCTTACCACGGTTAAATTAAAGTAGAAAGGCTAGGTCAAAATGAAGTTCAAGGTTCTTGTCCATCACATGTCTTCTTACGCAATGAGAGAAGCTATAAAGAAATAACATGTATGTATATAAATGTAAGGTGTATGTTGCTAAACCCTTTTTGTGTCCTGTCAGCTTAGGTCAATAGGTCAGATTTACAATTCTAACCCAGAATTAAACTTCTTACTCCATGTGGTTAGAAGAAAAAAAATGCATGATATAAATATATAAATATTTTGATATCATGGTTTATTACCAATGCATGTATAACCAACATTTTTATGGCTGGCCTGAAAGCTGTCATGATAAATATCTTTCTGCTTCTTCAATCAGTGGACAGTGTATTTAGTTCAGTGGTGTGTTTTAACAGGACTTGGCTGCTGACATTGGTCCAGCTGTTGGATCTTTCTTGCTGTTCAATATCCTGATATATTAGCAGCATTGTAATGGGGGTAGCCTGGTCATTTACACTAATAACAGCTACAAATGGACCAGGGATGTGATTAGACAGGACATATTCTTTTCTGTCTAGGATAAAGACAGCCCATTGGCCTAAGGTGGAATTAACTTACATAAAAAATAAGTGGTCACCAATTAGTAGAGAACAAAAACCTGGACATGATACAGAACTATGAGTTTACACCTTTTTTTAGGTCAAGTCATGCTATCCTGCATTGTCTGTTGTGGTGCACTATCTGCCATCCATCATCTGCCATCTGTAAACTTTTCCTTTAAAATACTAATCTTGCATAATGCCTGCATGGATTTGAACCAAATTTTGTCTGAAACATCATTTTGGATGGGGAATTATTTCTGAAAATCAGAAAGTTGATTCAACCCAAAGGAACTGGGGAAATGGGAAAGTTAGTCACTAATTTTCATATATAGCTGATCCTTACAGCATATCTTTTATATATAGCTGATCCTTACAGCATATCTTTTATATATAACTGATCCTTACAGCATATAATTTATATATAGCTGATCCTTACAGCATATCTTTTATATATAACTGATCCTTACAGCATATCTTTTATATATAACTGATCCTTACAGCATATAATTTATATATAGCTGATCCTTACAACATATATTTTATATATAACTGATCCTTACAGCATATCTTTTATATATAACTGACCCTTACAGCATATATTTTATATAGAACTGACCCTTACAGCATATATTTTATATATAGCTGATCCTTACAGCATATAATTTATATATAGCTGATCCTTACAGCATATATTTTATATATAGCTGATCCTTACAGCATATATTTTATATATAGCTGATCCTTACAGCATATATTTTATATATAACTGATCCTTACAGCATATCTTTTATATATAGCTGATCCTTACAGCATATATTTTATATATAGCTGATCCTTACAGCATATATTTTATATATAACTGATCCTTACAGCATATAATTTATATAGAACTGACCCTTACAGCACACCTTTTATATAGAACTGACCCTTACAGCACACCTTTTATATATAACTGACCCTTACAGCACACCTTTTATATAGAACTGACCCTTACAACACACCTTTTATATATAACTGACCCTTACAGCACACCTTTTATATAGAACTGACCCTTACAGCACACCTTTTATATATAACTGACCCTTACAGCATATATTTTATATAGAACTGACCCTTACAGCACACCTTTTATATATAACTGACCCTTACAGCACACCTTTTATATAGAACTGACCCTTACAGCACACCTTTTACATAGAACTGACCCTTACAGCATATATTTTATATAGAACTGACCCTTACAGCACACCTTTTATATAGAACTGACCCTTACAGCATATATTTTATATAGAACTGACCCTTACAGCACACCTTTTATATAGAACTGACCCTTACAGCACACCTTTTATATAGAACTGACCCTTACAGCACACCTTTTACATAGAACTGACCCTTACAGCATATATTTTATATAGAACTGACCCTTACAGCACACCTTTTATATAGAACTGACCCTTACAGCACACCTTTTACACAGAACTGACCCTTACAGCATATATTTTATATAGAACTGACCCTTACAGCACACCTTTTATATAGAACTGACCCTTACAGCACACCTTTTATATAGAACTGACCCTTACAGCAGACCTTTTATATAGAACTGACCCTTACAGCACACCTTTTATAGACAAACAAACCCCAGCTCCTTTCATGTGGAGAGCACTTTTGGTATAGAACTTTGACACTTCTGTGATACAAACACCTGTCTATCATTTTGATTCCCTGACCTTAGTGACTAAGAATATATTGTATTTCAAAGTCTGGCCTTTACAGAGGCTTTTAAAAATTACCTTAGTTATGATATATGCCTAAGTTATAAGCCTGGGGATGTTACGTTTATTCAGATCAAAAGACAATACATGTATGTTTTCCTGATTTAATTGTAAAAGTTTTAAATCTCTAATACTTAAAAAAATGAAAATAACTGGATAAAAAAAGCTGATAGCTTAAAGACTGCTTTAAAGATACAAGCATCAAAGCTAACTACTATAAGATAACAGAACACAAACATTTGATGCAATATATTCCGAGGGTTCAGGACACTGACTCTGATATGGTAGGACTTTATTGGAACTTTCTGTCTATCCTTTACATAAGGCTGATTACTAGGAGCCTATGGCTATGACTGAAAGTTCAATAAACAAAAGGATTATATGATGTTATCTTTACACAAAAGATGTTTTGTCTGAGGTGTATAAAGGGGTTTTATTGAATGTGTGTAGTGATGTTTTGTCAGAGATGTTTTAAAGTGTTTTGTTGGTGATGTGTAGAGATGTATTTTGTCAGACATGTGTAGAAAAAGTGAGTTGTGTTGATGTCTGTGAGGTATGTAGGAGTGTGGAACATGATATCATTATTAAAAAAATTAATTGTTCAGTTTAAAATTTATATAGTCAGAGCTGTACACTTTAGTGAAAGGATAAGGGAGGAACTTGAAAGAATTAGGTTTCACCTCTTGATGGTTTTTGCATTGTGAACAATATGTTGGATAACTAATGCATTTTATCTGTGAATTTTCCAGAAAGCTGATACAGAGAAGTCTGTTAAAGGCAAGTCTCGCTTGGACAAATCAGAGTTTGTACAGTTCTATCATCTCCTCACAGAGAGGGCAGAGATTGAAGAGATATTCCTCAGGTAATAATTCTGTCATCTCCTCACAGAGAGGGCAGAGATTGAAGAAATATTCCTCAGGTAATCATTCTATCATCTCCTCACAGAGAGGGCAGAGATTGAAGAAATATTCCTCAGGTAATCATTCTGTCATCTCCTCACAGAGAGGGCAGAGATTGAAGAAATATTCCTCAGGTAATCATTCTGTCATCTCCTCACAGAGAGGGCAGAGATTGAAGAAATATTCCTCAGGTAATCATTCTGTCATCTCCTCACAGAGAGGGCAGAGATTGAAGAAATATTCCTCAGGTAATCATTCTGTCATCTCCTCACAGAGAGGGCAGAGATTGAAGAAATATTCCTCAGGTAATCATTCTGTCATCTCCTCACAGAGAGGGCAGAGATTGAAGAAATATTCCTCAGATAATCATTCTGTCATCTCCTCACAGAGAGGGCAGAGATTGAAGAGATATTCCTCAGGTAATCATTCTGTCATCTCCTCACAGAGAGGGCAGAGATTGAAGAAATATTCCTCAGGTAATCATTCTGTCATCTCCTGATGGAGAGGGCAGAGATCAATGAAATATTTCTTATGGTGATTGTCCTATCATCTCCCAATAGAGGGGGCAGTGATCAATGAAATATTTCTCAGAAAAAGTCCTATCATCTCCTCACAGAGAGGGCAGTGATCAAAGAAATATTTCTCAGAAAAAAGTCCTATCATCTCCTCACAAAGAGGGCGGTGATCAAAGAAATATTTCTCAGAACATAGTCCTATCATCTCCTTACACAGAGAGGGTAGTGATCGATGAAATATTTCTTAGAGAGGGCGGTGATCATACAAAAATTTCTCAGAACATAGTCCTATCATCTCCTTACAGAGAGGGCAGTGATCAAATTAATATTTCAAAGAAAATAGTCCTATCATCTCCTTAATGAGAGGGCGGTGATCAAAGAAATATTTCTCAGAACATAGTCCTATCATCTCCTTACACAGAGGGCAGAGATCAATGAAATATTTCTTTGGGTGATAATTCTATCATCTCCTTATGGAGATGACAAAGATTATGATAGTATATAGGATAATGGTTTCCACTTGTGAACTATATGTAACCTTTTGTCTGAATATTGCTGAATATTGAAAAATAAATCTAGGAAAACAATCCAGCCATCCAAAAAACACCTAATTCATGGAACTTTAGATGATGTACGTCTGTGGTGTGTATGTATCCTATCAACTGTACAAATTCTTTACCAGAAATGTCCATACTTTATGATTGAGACCTTAACTTTGTATACAATAACATTTTCTAAACATATAGAAGTACTTTGTCCTATTTTTATTCCTTTTTGTCTATTACAGGTACGATGGTGGTAAAGGCTACATGGACTGCCAGGACCTGCAGAACTTCCTCAAAAATGACCAAAAGGTAGAGCTACATATGTACTTAGATGAGACAAGTTGTTACTTTGTCAGTGTTTATGTTTGAGTTCAGAAACTCTGGGAAACAGTTTTTTTGTTAAATTAAGTGTACAAGTTCTATAGAAATAATCAATCCCCTTTTTCTGTTTGTGATTATATATACCATGGATGGTCAATATTTCATGAGTGGTCAGATGGGGTAGTGGTAACAGATGTGAAATATATGGGGTCACCTACCTGACCATGTGAGTTTTCTCCGAGTACTCTGGTTTCCTTCCACAGTAAGATCCCAGAGTGCTCCCATCTGGGCCAACAAGAATGATTAATATAAGCTTGTTTCAAATTGTTGTAAAGTAGATAAAGTTTATATTATATCTATATTATATTACTATATGTACAGGTGACCATGCATGAGGAAGATGTCAACGAGATAATTGCCGCATATGAACCACAAAAACAGTTACAGTTAGATGACCGCATGGGCCTTATAGGTAAGAAGAAGGCAACTTCATCCAAAAGACAATATTGAAACATTGTCAGAATGGGATGATGAAAAATAATACAATTTCACATTTGGTAGGGGATTGTAATTCACCGTAATGTCTTATTACTATAGGTAGGAACCCTGTAGATGATGTAGATGAGGACAGTGATTGCATGATTCCTGTAGGAATAACTACACAATCTTTTAAGTCTGTGTATTATTTCTTTGCATTTTTTATATGTGTGAAGATAAAAATGTCTTTGCCTAAACACATGTAAACATAGATCAATCTAGATATCTGTAATACTAATTATACTATTACTAATAGTTAAGTCATATGTTGAGGAGATTCCTTCCATTTCAGGTTTCAGAACATTCCTTACAAGTCGAGACCAACAAATGTTTAACCCATCCTGTCGTCGTGTTTATCAAGACATGACACAACCCATCACAAATTATTACATCTCATCATCTCATAACACGTAAGTATGTTTGACCTTGACCCACTTTCAAAGTCAAAGGGATCAGAAGTGTTGAAATCATCTAACAACATATTTTCAGTTACCATGAGGCCTTATGTGATAATGTTTACCTATTAGCATGCATGGATGAAGAGCTATCAGCTTTGTTATTATAAATGACATTGACCTACTTTCAAGGTCACAGTGGTCAGTTGTGTTGTAAACCAGCATGCTATAACCTTAATATTGTACCTGTTATATGCTGGCATGAATTGCTACCAAGGTTAGCAATGATTTGCTTTCAAGGTCACAGGGATAGAATGTATTTAAAGGTTAAACGACTTTTTCTGAATAATGAAAAGACTATGGCCATGATATGGGGTCAGTTGATTTGGGTATTTCTTCATCATGACAGGGATAAGTATCACCTTACGATACAGATGTGGTTATTATCAGAGATATGTCCCGAAAGTCACCAGCTCCCTAAACTTGGTTTGCACTGGGGTCAGCTCTCTAACCTTGACTTACAACGGGGCCAGCTCCCTAAACTTCACTTACACTGGGACCAGAGAGTACTACGATGGTTAAATTATTAATAATATCAAGTTCTACAGATTCTCACCACAGTTTTGATGAAGTGTAACATGTCTATTTTTAGTTGATCTCTATGTATTTTTTGTCAGATACTTGGTGGAAGATCAGCTCAAGGGCCCTAGTCGTGTGGAAGCTTATATCACTGCCCTCTCCCGTGGCTGTCGTTGTGTGGAACGTAAGTGATAGCAACCAGTAAGGTGATAGGCTGTACAAATTGTGTTTTGTCTGTTGTCTATCCTTAAACTGTTCTCGTTATTGCTTTCTCTTGAGAAGGACTTGATGGATTAGTTTCAAATTGTAGGTTTCCTTTAATTCTAGTTGTGCCTTGTCTCATTTTGAGACTGATCTGAAAGCTAAATTGCCAACAGGTGGCCAACTTCGATTTATTGTTTATTTTTGTTGTTTCTTGTTATGGAGTCAAACTTCATATCTAGGTTTGTCTTAGTCACTAGTTGTGCATGGTTCATTTTGGGACAATTTGGAAAATAAAATGGTAGAAAGACAGCCATCCTAAATTTTGACAGTACTGGTTTGTTATAGCTGCCCCTGGAGAAGTAAAAGATCGAAAATTCTCAGATTCCTTATGTACATTTCCTTTAACCCCTAGTTGTAACTTTTTAAATTTTGTACCAATCAGAAATACAGAATTTGTGGTGTTCCACAAGATTCACCTGGGATCTCTTGTTAGGTCACATGAGACAAAGGCTTATGATGACCTTTTGTCCGGCATCATAGATTATTTGTCATATCTATTGACATTTTCTGGAAAACCCTAGAACCATTTTCAATGAAATTTTGTACATATCTTTAATCATCTCAGTATTTGGATATGGTAGAGTCAAATACCTTCATGGATGGAAAGGTCTTAAGCTGCTTGACCAATATTGTAAACTTTATGATGTTAAGGTCTCACATTTCCCCTGTTGTGGGGAGTGGGTACAGTAGTTTATATAGGAAAACTACAATTTTGTTGTTATTTACAGTTGACTGCTGGGATGGCCCAGATGATGAGCCTGTGATATACCATGGTTACACACTCACCTCAAAAATCCTATTCCGAGACGTTATTGGTGCCATCAAAGACTATGCTTTCCACTCCTCACCGTAAGTTGAATCAGTACAGGAACCATATGGTTACTGTAGAAACTCATTAAATCTTTAATGGCATGGTAACTGCCGCTACCCTAGAAATCACTTAGGCTACTGTGAAATACTCTTAATTCTAGCTACTAGAGAAATCACTGAGGCTGCCATGAAAAGTTCTACTAATGTATCAGATTATATATGTATACAATGCACACACTTTTTATATAGTGATTTCCCCTCCAATCAAACAAGAGTTCCATTTTTGCACCTTTGTTAGTCATAGAAGGAAATCTGATGTATCCTAGATCAAACTTGTATATATCTCTGCTACAACAATACATGTGTTTACTGTAGTTTTCACTGCTGAGGTAGGTGGTCATAGGTGGATCCACAGGGGGGTTATTGAAGGCGCAACCCCTCTAAAATTTGCCAAGTGGCCATTGTTTGTGAGAATAATAAACTAAAATTCCATTGTCATACATCAGTGTAGAAGTCTATTGTAATTTGGCACGACATATAACTCAGTTGTAAAGTTGTAAACTCACATGTAAAGTAATTATTTCTATTCACAAAACATTTCGGAGCTGTGTCCCAATTCTGACATTAAAAAGTTGACCTGTTAATTGCCATCAAGTATTCATGGCTTTTATTGGTTAATTTACCATAACATTATTGTACTTTATATTTTAGTTTTAATTTTTGAGGAATATACACAGTCCTATTTATGATGTAATCCATGATTTTTGTCAAACTCAAAGCTAGAATAATTATACAATATATAAAATAAATGTAAATATGTAAATGAAAATCTTGAAAATAAAGGGAGGTGTGGGCCCAAGACAACAAAAATTATTATTCTGTTAACAAAAATGTGTGCCCTTTTTACCCACAATCCTGGATCAGCCCCTGGTGATGGCCCTTAGTTTCTGTACAATTTGGTTTTCTGTGAAATTTGAATGAATTAAAGGATTGTCCACCTATAGAGACCTTGTTATCTGATTAGTACTAAAGCATGCTGTTATGCTATTATAGCCCGAGTTAACAGATCTACTAACTGTACAGGATTGTAACAGCCATTTTCAACAGACATGTAGTATGTGAATGTTCCAAACTCTTTCAGAGATGTGACTATGATTTAATGATGATAAAGTGTCCTCTGTATTTCTGTATTAGAAATTTATCGTCTTTCCTTTCTGATTTCCTTGAGCTTTAATCTGATTAGAAATTTTGAAAACCGTATCATATAAACATATACTGCATACTTATGAATTTCCCTGAAGGGTTTAAGAAAAGGTCTTGAAAACTACATTGTGTATTAGTGATTCTATCAGTTAGACATATATCTATATGATATCTGAATTAGGGCCCCACATCAAAGATGTCATCCGTACTGTACAGCTGAAAGTCACCAGGGCAAATATGGAAGTCACATTTGAAATGTTATTTAAATTTAACAGACAAAGCGATTAAGAAAAGTTCAATATCAATGTAACACACAGAGAATCTTGGAATGTGTCGAGGCCCTTCCTGATGTGTTTCAGTACTCTATAGCTGGTTAGAAGTTGCTAGTTCATAGTCGAACATGCTGTTGGATGTATTCGCTCAAAAAGCTTCTAGCCATATGATTTCTGTCATTTGTACGATGGAAATTCAAATCTAAATCTTGTTTAAATTCATTCAAGATGTCACACTACATTTGATTGGTCAATTAAAGTAATTTGGGACAATACAACCATAAAATGTCATCCACCACTTTCTTATCTGTATATATAGAAAGGGAGATGATTGTAATGATCTCAATTGTCCCCAACAGGTCATGAAAATGACGTTGGCAACATTAATATGATCCTGAAAGGTCGCCTGATTTTAAATGTTACTGGTGTCACAACTCCTGAGCAATGTAATTCAGATTTCTGAAATTATGTACAAAAGTGACACTAAATCATTAGGATTTTTACTCGTTTAGAAAAACATGAAAAAGAAATTTGCTGTGGTTCACCATGATTACACAGTCACAAATATCTGTTTTATTTTAACATAGAGCATCCTCTAAATGAACACAAGTCGTTGCACTGTATTGTTTCAAACCTAATTACTACAATGACATATCTGTATATACACCAGTACATTTCTGAGTGCTATAATTTAGAATTTCGCTAGAAACCCAATCCTTGTATCTCTGTATATTTAGAATGTAGACCTGCACTAATATGTCTGTGAGACACTAAGGCCATGACAATAAATATATATATAATGTCACATGTTTTGTGCATGCTTTTTACTCTACAGAAGGGATCAAGGTGACAGAAGGTAAATCTTGACGCAAGTGTGATTTTACAGCCATTTTCTACCTCTTATTTTCTTCTCACATGTGTGGGTTGTGCTTTCTTCTCACATATGTGGGTTGTGCTTTCTTCTCACATGTGTTAATTGTGTTTGCCTTTCACATGTGACACTCTGATTGTGTTAACATGTTGGGTAGCTGTACACCTTGTTGTAATAGAAGTAGATTATTTATATAATAAGTAGACCTTGGTTTGTAGTTGTTTCTTTTAAAACAAGAATTGATAAGACTTTGATTAATGATTTGTATTCTTTTGTTTTATCATAAGATTGATTTTGTTTCTATAATTACTTAAAACAATAATAAACCTTCAGAAAAGTTCGAAATCATAACCTTAGAATTTAATGCTAACCTTTTCTGTTAAATGGAGACAATTCTGTCAGTTTCAATGAAAGCTGAATACACTCATGTAATCAATTGTTATCATATCACTATGAAGGATAAATTTCCTGGTACAATACCTTTTGATTAACAGTGTGTAAATACATCACTACCAGACATTTTTGGCATTAAATTTTATAAAACATAAATGACATAGTATTTGTGTCACCATTGAAGACAATACAATAATACCATGGCTGTTGATGAATATATCAAGTTCGATGCTCAGCAAAATTCTTTTATAACTGATATCACTGCTTTGACATGATTTTCATCAAAACCAATGTTCACAAAAATCACGAACAATTCACAATTAAAAAGTGTAATTTCTTTATCATTTTTGTTGTCAGCTGAAGATTTGCCTGTATAAACTCTACATTTTTGTTTGTTTATTATTTTTACCAATATATATATTTGTTTTTTTCTGATATTTTATTTACATATCATGATATGATGATTATACTTCGACTGGTTTATTTATAATACATAGCATATTTTTTGTAATAATATTACTCAAAGGGAGAAATTTAACATTATTGACAATATGCTTACGATATCTAGCTGACATTTCAAATATAACTATATATGTCAAGGGGAGACAACTTGCAGTTGACATGTTAATATCAAAAAAGATTTCATTATTAATTTTTATTGGCAATATCTAAGACAAATTAATGAAACATTGTCACTTTAATTCTACTACCACCTTTCTCTAACCTTTACACTTTCTCTGTCTTCTAAATGCTAGTTTTTGACCTACTTTTGACAGAGTTGTGGAGTGAGACATAGTAGGCCTTACTTTTCTTGCAGCAGCGACATCTATGTTAAATTCTTATTTAAGTTTCTATTATTTATATTTACATGTAATTCTTATTTAATAATGATAATGCTACATTGCTTGCTTTTCTCAGAGTTTCTAACGCCAGTGCTTTATTTTGATGATCTTTTTTATCATGTCACCAATGCATTAACCTCAAAAATTCATAGCTATCCCACAATTCTGAAGTCTTAGAGAGGGAGGGTTTCATTGACAATGTTAGATCCTTGTCATAGACAGGGAGGGTTTCATTGACAATGTTAGATCCTTGTCATAGACAGGGAGGGTTTCATTGACAATGTTAGATCCTTGTCATAGACAGGAAGGGTTTCATTGACAATGTTAGATCCTTGTCTTAGACAGGGAGGGTTTCATTGATAATGTAAGATCCTTGTCTTAGACAGGGAGGGTTTCATTGAGAATGTTAGATCCTTGTCTTAGACAGGGAGGGTTTCATTGACAATGTTAGATCCTTGTCTTAGAGGGTTTCATTGAGTTAGATCCTTGTCTTAGGGTTAGATCCTTGTCTTAGGGAGGGTTTCATTGACAATGTTAGATCCTTGTCTTAGACAGGGAGGATTGCATTGACAATATTAGATCCTTGTCTTAGGGAGGGTTGCATTGACAATGTTAGACAGTGTTAGATCCTTGTCTTAGACAGGGAGGGTTTCATTGACAGTGTTAGATCCTTGTCTTAGGGAGGCTTTCATTGACAGTGTTAGATCCTTGTCTTAGGGAGGGTTTCATTGACAATGTTAGATCCTTGTCTTAGACAGGAGGGTTTCATTGACAATGTTAGATCCTTGTCTTAGACAGGGAGGGTTTCATTGACAATGTTAGATCCTTGTCTTAGACAGGGAGGGTTTCATTGACAGTGTTAGATCCTTGTCTTAGGGAGGGTTTCATTGACAATGTTAGATCCTTGTCTTAGACAGGGAGGGTTTCATTGACAATGTTAGATCCTTGTCTTAGACAGGGAGGGTTTCATTGACAATGTTAGATCCTTGTCTTAGACAGGGAGGGTTTCATTGACAATGTTAGATCCTTGTCTTAGGGAGGGTTGCATTGACAATGTTAGATCCTTGTCTTAGACAAGGGTTTCATTGACATGTTAGATACTTGTCAGACAGGGAGGGTTTCATTGACAAATGTGTAGACAGGGAGGGTTTCATTGACAATGTTAGATCCTTGTCTTTTTCAGACAATGTTAGATCCTTGTCTTAGGGAGGGTTTCATTGACAATGTTAGAACCTTGTCTTAGGGAGGGTTTCATTGACAATGTTAGATCCTTGTCTTAGACAGGGAGGGTTTCATTGACAATGTTAGATCCTTGTCTTAGACAGGGAGGGTTTCATTGACAATGTTAGATCCTTGTCTTAGGGAAGGAGGGTTTCATTGACAATGTTAGATCCTTGTCTTAGACAGGGAGGGTTTCATTGACAATGTTAGATCCTTGTCTTAGACAGGGAGGGTTTCATTGACAATGTTAGATCCTTGTCTTAGGGAGGATTTCATTGACAATGTTAGATCCTTGTCTTAGACAGGGAGGGTTTCATTGACAGTGTTAGATCCTTGTCTTAGGGAGGGTTTCATTGAAACTTTCATTTGTGTCGTGACATACACAGTATTCTAGATGTACTTGGTAATTGAAAGGTATGTTAGATCCTGACATACACAGTTTCTGTTAGATGTCAAAAACAAAATGTGTAGTACTTTTTTCATTGACAATGGACAATGTTACCTTGTCAGACAGGAAGGGTTGTCGTTGACAATCCTTGTCTTAGACAGGGATACTATTGACAATGTTAGATCCTTGTCTTAAAGGTTTCATTGTGTTAGATCCTTGTGACAGTGTTCTAGATGAGTACAGGGAGGGTGGTAATTGAAATGGTTTTGTCGTGACATACACAGTATTCTAGATGAGTACTGGTAATTGAAATGGTATTGTCGTGACATACACAGTATTCTAGATGAGTACTGGTAATTGAAATAGTTTTGTCGTGACATACACAGTATTCTAGATGAGTACTGGTAATTGAAATGGTATTGTCGTGACATACACAGTATTCTAGATGAGTACTGGTAATTGAAATGGTTTTGTCGTGACATACACAGTATTCTAGATGAGTACTGGTAATTGAAATGGTTTTGTCGTGACATACACAGTATTCTAGATGAGTACTGGTAATTGAAATGGTTTTGTCATGACATACACAGTAATCTAGATAAGTACTGGTAATTGAAATGGTTTTGTTTTGATTTCTATGCAGTATTTTTGATGTACGGTATTTTTTATCAAAATCAGAAATTTTATTGGCTTTATTAGATTTCTAGAAAGGAAAACCTTCATAAAATAATTTTGTTCTTTTATTTTCCTGTTTGCTTTCAGATATGAAATATTCATTATTGTTTGTTGTTAGATTTACCCTAAAATATGTTTAAACATGCAATACTGATAAAGAGAAACTTTTCCTACTATATATTTTCTTCCTGTTGTTAAAAAGACTTCATAGGTGAAAGTTTAACGGTGAACAAGTCCCTTTATACAATGTTTACAATGTTTTAACATATCGTCAAAATATAGAATCAGTTTGGTGGCATTTTCCCATTTACACAATTTACAGAGCTCTTCATCATGTCGCCTTTGTCCAGATGCATAATATTACTGTGTCTTTACTAAATTGTTTTTTATTAGATTTGGTATATGCACCCACAGAACTGCCAGACAAGATCCCATCTCCTGCTGACTTGATGGGGAAAATTGTCCTGAAGGTACATTACTTGTAAACAAAAGTCTTAGTCTCATTTCCTAAAATTAAGGAAAAAATGAGGCAACATAAAAGATGTTCACAAATTTTACATAACTGTCCACCTTCTTTGAATGCATCACTATATAAAATTAACATTATATTAATACATGTACAATACTGGTTATAATTAGTTGTCAGAAGTAAAACTTCAAATTGACCTCCTGTTATATCAATACATGTACAATACAGGTTATAATTAGTTGTCAGAAGTCCTGACTGTTATATCAATACGTGTACAATACTTGATAAAACTTCAAATTGAATATCAATTGTACAATACAGGTTATAATTAGTTGTCAGAAGGTTATATCATTACAGGTTATAATTAGTAAAACTTCAAATTGACCTCCTGTTATATCAATACGTGTACAATACATTATAATTAGTTGTCAGAAGTAAAACTTCAAAATATCAATACGTGTACAATACAGGTTATAATTAGTTGTCAGAAGTAAAACTTCAAATTGACCTCCTGTTATATCAATACGTGTACAATACAGGTTATAATTAGTTGTCAGATAAAACTGTCCATTGACCTCCTTTATATCAATACGTGAAATACAGGTTATAATATATAAAATTAACACCTTATATCAATACATGTACAATACAGGTTATAATTAGTTGTCAGAAGTAAAACTTCAAATTGACCTCCTGTTATATCAATACGTGTACAATACAGGTTATAATTAGTTGTCAGAAGTAAAACTTCAAATTGACCTCCTGTTATATCAATACGTGTACAATACAGGTTATAATTAGTTGTCAGAAGTAAAACTTCAAATTGACCTCCTGTTATATCAATACATGTACAATACAGGTTATAATTAGTTGTCAGTAAAACTTCAAATTGACCTCCTATTATATCAATACGTGTACAATACAGGTTATAATTAGTTGTCAGAAGTAAAACTTCAAATTGACCTCCTGTTATATCAATACATGTACAATACAGGTTATAATTAGTTGTCAGAAGTAAAACTTCAAATTGACCTCCTGTTATATCAATACATGTACAATACAGGTTATAATTAGTTGTCAGAAGTAAAACTTCAAATTGACCTCCTGTTATATCAATACATGTACAATACAGGTTATAATTAGTTGTCAGAAGTAAAACTTCAAATTGCCCTCCTGTTATATCAATACGTGTACATAATACAGGGTAAGAAGTTGCCATGGAGTCAGAGCTCAGATGAAGCAGAAGTGAGTGATGAAGAGGATGAGGCTGCTGAGAGTCAGGAAGAGGTCAAAAGCAAAAGCAAAAACAAACACAAGCTCTCCAAACAGTTCTCTGATGCCGTGGGCATGAAGGCCATCAGCTTCAAGTCAATAGACGAGGCCATCTCATCAAGTAAGTTAACCCTATCATAGCCACCCCCCCTCAAGTTACTGAAGGAGTTCAAATATAAATCAGCATTTGGAAATTTCCCTTTTGAAATGTAGTAGACGTTAGATTTTAAAGATATTAATGCTTGCCAAATATTGCTATACAAGATATATTTGAAACTTCATGTGCTGTAAAAGTAGGAAAAAATTGTGACAGTTATACAATTTTACATTGGGATCTTTCACATAAAAATGTAAATATCAATAAATTCAGAAATGGAACCTTGTATTAAAAACTATTCTCATTAGGTGTGACTGGCAATGTTTAGATTTTCTAGATGTTACAGAAGATCAGCATACCATATTAGATATCTTAATGGATTTCTCTGTACCTCGTCACATATACTCGGCAAAGTCACATTACCAGGTAACTGTTGTCATCATTCTATTTCTGTCCCTTACAGATGGTATATTCGTGTCACTGGGGGAGAGCAAAGTGCTGAAAATGATCAATAATGAAATAAAAGCTGTCAACCGACTTTCCCATCATATGTTGGTACGAACCTACCCCTCTGGCTCCCGAACCGACTCCAGTAACTATAATCCTGTCCCCATGTGGACAGCTGGCTGTCAAGTGGGTAGGTATCATTTCATCTTCACTTTAAATAATTTGATGGTCAGAGTTTCTCTGGACACCAGACATTTGGACATTTTAATGAACAGAGATTCACATGTCTAACGTCTGAGTAAGGAACCATATGAATTTAGGCTAGTGTTTAACGATTGTGAAAATACTTTATTTTGGTGACTGAAATCAACTTTTTGCAAGGATGCATTGGTTCTTGAAAATTAATCCCCCACCAGTACAAGTATATTCACAAAAGCAGGATCATCTGTTTCATTTTGAGTCTTAACTTGTCCTTTTACATTTATTATATTTGACCTTGGTCAATAGGACGGTGTAATGGTGTTTAGAAGTCAATAAATGCTGTGAATGTGATTGACATGATGATTTTTTAAATAGTCTTAAAGTGAAATTTACTTCTTCTACAGTTGCACTCAACTTCCAGACGACTGGTGGAGAACCCATGCAGCTATTACACGGAAAGTTCCTTGACAATGGAGGTTCAGGATACGTACTTAAACCAGATTTCCAGCTATCAGGTACACCACCTGTCAAGCTTACCTGATTTCAGGAGTGTCTCTATCAGATTCTGTAACATTTATACATCACCAAGTAAATCTCCTTAGATGAGCAATATTTCACTTCTCTTCTGACAGCTTTATAGATATATGTTGTATACCTCGTACATTATCCCATTTTCAATTTGCAGAGTTGGCAAGAACACATTGTGATATTAGAGTTAAAATCAGAATTAATTAATGGAGACTACTTCACACCAACACTATAATCTAACCAAATTAATCAAAAGGAATGATATAACTTCAGATATCAATGTTAAGAGAGAAAATCTGTTGTAACTATATATAAATCTGAGTAGATACAGACAGCACATACACAAATTTAATTTGATTTACTTACAGAAGAGAAGTTTGCTTCCCAGGTAGCAAAACCTACCAGGAAGAAGAAGCTGAAAATGAAGGTAAATTTAAAACAAGCACTTGTTGTAATTTCACCATAAACATTTCAGTTTAACTCTTTATAAAAATTGTAGACATTTTCTACATCCAAAATAAGAAAGAAAACAAAGATGTATAATGTGTTTACAGGTTGTAGAAACTGTAGCTAAATCAGTAAACAAATATATCCTGAAGGATAAGGTTCATGATATATAAGTGAAGGGAGATAACTCAGATATTACACCTGCTTACAGCTGTGAAATGTCAACAAATCGTGACAAGTTTAACGTGTACCGTACATTTGGCACATCCAAAAACTGGAATCCATTTTCAAACTATTTTCTGTTAGTTTTCTGGATGACAAGTTTCTCTTCGCACATATTCAATATGAGTTAAATTTGTACCATATTAAAAACATTAAGAAATCAACTAGTACTCCATAAGTAAAATATTTATGAACAGGAAATTTGGTATATGAAACATTGAATGAAAACCATGCGGAAAATATGCCAATTTTTGTAATATGTGAAAAGAGGATCTGTTGAAGAAAAACAAAAGAGTAATGAAATCCCTGTAAACCATTAAAGACTTGACCTTGAAATTATCACTTCCTTGTCTTTGAATCTGAGAATAGTTCACCAACCTTGATTTTGGTTACAGATAATAAGTGGCTATCAGATTCCTAAGCCAAAAGATTCAAAGAAAGGAGAGGTCATTGATCCGTTCATCAAGATCGAAGTACACGGAGCTAAGTCTGACAACCAGCAAGTGAAGACAAGTGTTATACAGAATAATGGTAGGTTGACAACCAGGAAGTGAAGACAAGTGTTATACAAAATAATGGTAGGTTGACAACCAGGAAGTGAAGACAAGTGTTATACAAAATAATGGTAGGTTGACAACCAGGAAGTGAAGTAACCATATCCTTATTTTTACTCATAAAAAATTATTCATTTTGAAATACTTGGCCCAGTTGTTATAACAAATTTTCAAGTATATTAACATATAAATTGCATTTGACTTCAGAATTGCAATATTCTTACAAAGTAAATTAAGGTGAATTTGTGTATTATGTTTAAAACTATGTTTTACAATGTGTTATATGAAAGTGTGACATACAAACAGAGGGCGTTGATTATTCGTTTACCTGTTGATATGTGGTAAGTTAAGAAAGAGAAATAAGTTTCCAAACATTTTCATAATTATTTTGAAGCTCTATACAAATGAGTTTATGTATGTCTGATAAATGTGGAGATTTTAGTCTATAAAGTGAAAGTTTTAGCAGTATGATTTCCACCTTTTACCTGATGTAAGAGAATTGCTGTGATAAAATACTTTAGAATTCATTAATCGACAACACCAAACCATCATCTTATCAAACCTTTACACAATGTATGTATTGTAGGATTCAACCCACAGTGGAATGAAACAGTGAGCTTCACATTGAACTTTCCTGAACTGGTGTTGTTACGATTTGTTGTATATGACAGTGACAGATATGTGGACGACTTCATCGGCTATTATGTCATTTCACTCTCATGTTTACAACAAGGTAAATATCAGTTAAGGTTGTATGCTACCTTATCCAATTTATTTTTACATGTGATATATGTTATATTTTAAACATGTCATCATTAGTAAGTCATTTATAACCCCATCTTAGGTAAGAAAAGGTGTATAATGATCACTGTCTGTGTGTATCGATGATGACAAGTATGTGTACGAGACATGTTATGAGCCCATTAACAGATTTAATTCAGAATCTCACCATAGCATCACAATACCAAGGTCTACACCTGATTAGGTTTTGGTAGTCATTGGTCAAGGATAAAGGCTACCCTTGACCACATTGTAAAAAAAATGTTTGTGTACAAGATTGAGGTGGGAGGTATATTTACACCAGCTGCCACTCGCTTTGTTATTACTGACCATTATTATGCTGTCATCACCTTATCACACCCGCATCATCATCCATGCAATTATACTTCAGTTGAATCATTTTATTTTCAGGGTATCGCCATTTCCCACTGTTCAACAAGGCTGGAGACCAGTTGCCGCAGGCATTGATTTTTGTCCACACCGAGATCCTGGATGCTTGAAGGTTTATCTGATAACTACCTGCTGGTCGTTGGTTCTTCAGCTGATTTTTGGTGACTTGTCTGATTTTCAGGATATACTGAAGTGTACAAATGTGTGTCAAAATATTTCAAATCACCCGACATTCATTTACCAAATTTTTAAGCAACGTAACTTTGAGATGGAGAACAAGTGCCACCAGCATTAGTGACACACATACAGATGCAGGGCTGTGATTGAATCTACAATCCTGTTCACATTTTATCTATAGAGTTGTCAAATGTATATTTTTTTACTTGGTATGCTGGTCCAGTTAAAGTCTATGTTATATGGCTTTATTGTTACCTGACCTAATATTCTGGAATGGCATCTGTAACTGTGTACCTAGTGTATATCTGTTGGCTCAGCTGTCATGGGTTTTGTAGTCAGAGACAAACCTTTAAGTTCATGAAACTGCCCAGTATCTATTGCTTGAGAGCTTAGATAGCTTTGGTGGTGGAGGCTGAGAACTGAGAAGCTTTGGAAGTTGAGACTTAAAGCTGAGGTAGCTTTGGAAGTTGAGACTTAAAGCTGAGGTAGCTTTGGAAGTTGAGACTTAAAGCTGAGGTAGCTTTGGAAGTTGATACTTTAAGCCATGGAAGTTAAGACCTAGATTTGAGGAGGCTTTGGAAGTTGAGACCTAGAGTTGAGGAGGCTTTGGAAGTTGAGACCTAGATTTGAGGCAGCTTTGGAAGTTGAGACCTAGATTTGAGGCAGCTTTGGTGGTGGAAGCTGAGATGCAAGGTAGCTTTGGAAGTTAAGACATCCAGGTAGCTTTGGAAGTTAAGACATCCAGGTAGCTTTGGAAGTTAAGACATCCAAGGTAGCTTTGGAAGTTAAGACATCCAAGGTAGCTTTGGAAGTTAAGATCTAGAGTTGAAGCAGCATTGGTGGTGGAGGCTGTTCGAGTTCGAGTGTCTTAACAAACTTGTATACTGTACATATGCCTAGATTTATTTAATCTTTCTCTACATATATTGATGAAATTTTGCCAGAAATTTTGATTTAAGAATGATATTTTGCTATAATTGCCAGCATTCAGCCTTAATACACCTGAAATGACTAGTAACCAAAAATTACTGCTATCAATTATACAAAAAATGTGATATTTTGCAAATTTTTTATAATTTCTGTTTGTACCAATATTACATAGAGTAACGAACAAATACAATGTATAGTGATACTGCTGATTTAGTACCTTGTACCCCAGGGGCCTGCAACATTGTTACAACCTTGTACCCCAGGGGCCTGCAACATTGTTACAACCTTGTACCCCAGGGGCCTGCAACATTGTTTCTGGGATCCCTCCAGAAACATTGTTACAACCTTGTATCACAGGGGCCTGCAACATTGTTTCTGGGATCCCTCCAGAAACATTGTTACAACCTTGTATCACAGGGGCCTGCAACATTGTTTCTGGGATTACTCAAGAAACATTGTTACAACCTTGTATCACAGTGACCTCCAACATTGTTTCTGGGATCCCTCCAGAAACATTGTTTCAACCTTGTATCACAGGGGCCTGCAACATTGTTTCCTGGATTACTCAAGAAACATTGTTACAACCTTGTATCACAGGGACCTCAACATTGATTCTGGGATCCCTCCAGAAACATTGTTTCAACCCTGTATCACAGGGACCCTGCAACATTGTTTCTTGGATTCATCCACAAACATTGTTTCAACCTTGTATCTAAGGGGCCTGCAACATTGTTTCTGAGCTCCCTCCAGAAACTTTCTTACAACCTTGTACCCCAGGGGCCTGCAACATTGTTTCTGGGATCCCTCCAGAAACATTGTTACAACCTTGTATCACAGGGGCCTGCAACATTGTTTCTGGGATCCCTCCAGAAACATTGTTACAACCTTGTATCACAGGGGCCTGCAACATTGTTTCTGGGATTACTCAAGAAACATTGTTACAACCTTGTATCACAGTGACCTCCAACATTGTTTCTGGGATCCCTCCAGAAACATTGTTTCAACCTTGTATCACAGGGGCCTGCAACATTGTTTCTTGGATTACTCAAGAAACATTGTTACAACCTTGTATCACAGTGACCTCCAACATTGTTTCTGGGATCCCTCCAGAAACGTTGTTACAGGCCACTGTGCCTTGTACTGTATATTTATATTTTTCTTTAGATTACTATAGAATTATTTCTGTTTATACATGATAACACATTTAAAGATTCATTGCTGGTGTTTTGTTTGTTTATTTATATATGTATGTTTAAAAATTGATATGCTTCTTTGAATATACATTACTTATATACTAATACAAAATATTTTGAAAGCATGTGTAACATTGAAAATTCAGACTAGCTACTGGTAAAATTTTGGCATTTATATAAATAGATCTTATTACTGATGGTAATTTAACATCAATTTGGGTAGTATCATGGGATATGTCTTGTCGTCTGAAGTTTTGAATTTTTCAGTAATGTAGAATTTCTACAATTGTTAAACAAAAAATTTGTGTAAATATTTCAGCATCTTTTCACAACTTTTATGATAAATTTAGAAAACCCACCATGTCAATGTACAAATGTAGATATAGCATTACTAGGAATGAGGTATGGTTATCATTACATTCACAGGAAACCTTATTGATTATAGTATTAAGCTGTAAATAAACCCATTCTCAGTAATACGTCACAGAAAGGTGCTGCTGTTTATTAGAAATACAGACAGTAGATAGTCTGAAGTGAGGTGGTTTTACAGAGACACATCAGGACGAGGTGGTTTTACAGAGACGCATCAGGACGAAGTGGTTTTACAGAGACACATTGGTACTGGGTATATATTGAGTCCGAGTTTTTGTGTTGGTTCACTTGGGCTTATCACATGATAAATACAGGGAATAATGGACTAGTTATGAGATGGTTTAACAGGGTCACATCAGTGGTGAGTAGATTTTAAGTAAAGATATTTTGTGTCAGGCCACTTAGGCTTATTACATGATAGATACTGAGTATGATAAAGGCTAGGCTATGAGGTGGTTTAACAGGGTCACATCAGTGCTGAGTAGATTTTGAGTTTGTTCACCAGGGCTTAATACAATATGACAATTATGATAAGGGTCTGGCTAAGAGGTGATTTCACACAGACACATCAGTGGTGTGTAGTTTTTGTGCCATTGAACTCACATTGTTGTAATAAATGTTTTATTCTTTCTCACTAAAGTCATTTGTCTCACATAAAATGTCACTTTCAAATTTCATTATTTTGTTTTTTCCCTGTTTCTTTTTCATATTTCCATCTCTTTTAAAATTCTGTTTTGCGGTTATGTGGAGTTGACAGTGGAAAACAAAAGACTAATTGCAAAATGTTTGATCCTAGTATAGTGTCACAGAAATCAGTTTAGGCAATGATTTTCTTTAAAATATATTTTATATCTGTATGGTTTGTGTCGGATTAATGGACAGCTACATCAGATATTGTCTGAATCGTATTAGTTGTTCATATGAAAATTTAAAATTGTATTCCTTTTGGAATTAGAAAAATAAATTAGAATTTGTTATCCAATGAACACCTGTTTGTTATCACTGTGTGTTTTTATTTACTCACTTGGTCCCAAGGACAATGTACAGAATAAAGGTACATGCTTTACATACTGAAGGTATAGAGTATACACACTTAAAGTATACTGTACATACTTAAGGTACAGAGTGTACAATGTAAAGTATACTGTACACACTTAAGGTACAGAGTGTACAATGTAAAGTATACTGTACATACTTAAGGTACAGAGTGTACAATGTAAAGTATACTGTACATACTTAAGGTACAGAGTGTACAATGTAAAGTATACTGTACACACTTAAGGTACAGAGTGTACAATGTAAAGTATACTGTACATACTTAAGGTACAGAGTGTACAATATAAAGTACACTGTACACACTTAAGGTACAGAGTGTACAATGTAAAGTATACTGTACACACATAAGGTACAATGTGTACAATATAAAGTACACTGTACACACTTAAGGTACAGAGTGTACAATGTAAAGTACACTGTACACACTTAAGGTTCAGTACACTGTACACACTTAAGGTATAGAGTATACAATATAAAGTACAATGTACATTCCTAAGGTACAGAGTGTACAATGTAAAGTACACTGTACACACTTAAGGTACAGAGTGTACAATGTAAAGTTCACTGTACATACTAAAGGTAAAGCATGGACACACTTAAGGTACACTACACACTAAAGGTACTCCGTACAAACTTAAGGTACTGTAGAGTCGAAGCATTGTTGCCTTTTTATGAGTTTATTCTTCAACCATTACAAACCATTGGTGAGAGGTTAAGAATTGCAAATTAACATAACATTTGTTACACAATTTGCCTATCAAACAGTAATTTACATAACAAATTATAGGGCCTAACCAGGATGACATGGATAAATACTACACTAGTATCATATTGAAGTCTATAATGCTAGACTAGACCTAGATATATTGACCTAGTTACTAATTAAACTGATACAAAGTGATGTAACATGTCCTTAATCTGATTGTGTTTACATATTACATGTACAGTAATTTACATAACAAATTATAGGGCCTAACCAGGATGACATGGATAAATACTACACTAGTATCATATTGAAGTCTATAATGCTAGACTAGACCTAGATATATTGACCTAGTTACTAATTAAACTGATACAAAGTGATGTAACATGTCCTTAATCTGATTGTGTTTACATATTACATGTATAGTGTTAACAGACCGAACTAACTGCCCAAGTGACCCAACTAATATGATCAGATTACATGGGTGGTTTTTTTTAATACAAAGTCTTGATATAACCACAGCAGGAAATAGCTAGACCAAGTAAAAATATAATTCCTAATACAGTAATTGGACGGGCTGGTTCAGATTAGTTATACCGTATTATACATGTCCTAATAATATACCGACACAAATGACTAGTAACAGCTTATAATTCTGACTACAAAGATAACTAGAGACAGCTAATAATATTGAATACGGATGATTAGCAACAGCTTATAACTGACTACAAAAATATAACTAGGAACAGCTAATAAAACTGACTACAAATGACTAGCAATCATGCATGGATTTCAATCTCGCACGGACTGTACCATGCATATATAGTCACAACAAAGGTGTGGTTTATGCATAAGGTAGAATTACCAGTGATACCTACAAGTCTTTATGATTCATTCATACAGCGAAATCACATAACATAAAATGTTTTGTTCATATTTCGGACGGGAAATACACTTACTCTGTGGGGGACCCTAGCCTTATTGTTTTGTGCTGCAACATTCCGCACCATTTTACTCTATAAACACTAAACTGGGGATTTCCCCACAAGGGAGATAACTCTAACGGCACTACCTGTACGTATGCCTAGACTACAAGTACACTATGAATAGTAATCCAAAAACACAACAGGTACATCGTACATGTAAGTAACACTGTACCCGATAAAAATACACTGCACCCAATAAAAGTATTCTGTACCCTTTAAAAATACACTGTACCCAATAATAGTATTCTGCACACAATTACCGCACACTGTACACACCAAAGAAACACTGTTCCAAATAAAAGTACACAGTACCCAATGAAAATACACTGTACACAATTAAAGTATACTTCACACTTAAGGTACCCAGTACACACTTAAGATAAATTATGCATACTCAATAATTTGAGTGAACATATCAAGATGTGTAAACCAATGATTACAAAAGAAAAGTGAATGAAGATTACAAAGAAAATGTGAATCAAAACTACAATGAAGATGTAAATATACAGATTGAGAAATGAGAATGTGACTCAAGGATAACAATTAACGTGTGAATCAAGAATCACATATAAAATGTGAATCAAGGATTACAATTAAAATGTGAATCAAGGGTTACAATTGAAATGTGAATCAAGGGTTACAATTAAAATGTGAATCAAGGATTACAATTAAA
This sequence comes from Ylistrum balloti, assembly GCF_031769215.1. NCBI lineage: Eukaryota > Metazoa > Mollusca > Bivalvia > Pectinida > Pectinidae > Ylistrum > Ylistrum balloti. Next base: position 1,824,096 of record NW_026781945.1, on the reverse strand, counting down.
ATGTGAATCAAGGGTAACAATTAAAATGTGAATCAAGGATTACAATTAAAATGTGAATCAAGGATTACAATTAAAATGTGAATCAAGGGTTACAATTGAAATGTGAATCAAGGGTTACAATTGAAATGTGAATCAAGGGTTACAACTAAAATGTGAATCAAGGGTTACAACTGAAATGTGAATCAAGGGTTACAATTGAAATATGAATCAAGGATTACAATTAAAATGTGAATCAAGGATTACAATTAAAATGTGAATCAAGGGTTACAATTGAAATGTGAATCAAGGGTTACAATTAAAGTGTGAATCAAGGATTACAATTAAAGTGTGAATCAAGGATTACAATTAAAGTGTGAATCAAGGATTACAATTAAAGTGTGAATCAAGGATTACAATTAAAGTGTGAATCAAGGATTACAATTAAAGTGTGAATCAAGGATTACAATTAAAGTGTGAATACAATTAAAGTGTGAGTGAATCAAGGATCACATATGAATTGTGAATCAATGATCATATAAATTGTGAATCAAGGATCACATATAAATTGTGAATCAAGGATCCCATATAAATTGTGAATCAATGATCACATATAAATTGTGAATCAAGGATAACATATAAATTGAACTTTTTACTGTTAATTAAGGCTCACATATACAAGGCTGTCAGAGACAGGTTATGCTTCCACCGAATGGGACAAAATTTAAGAATAAAAAGTAACAAAGGGCAATAATTCCTAAATAATGCAAGGAGAGTTATGGTTCTTGTGCACTGCACTTCTCCTCATCAAGATCTATCTACCTATGAAGTTTCAAGTTGATACCTCTGATAGTTTTGGTGTTATGCTCCAGACAAACTAGGACAGATGGATGAGCAGACGGACAGACAAAGCTGTGACTATAAGCTCTTCCTTCAGGAAGCAAAATAAACTATCATTTGATTCTGGTTCTGCTTGGGCAAGTCAACTGTTGTATGCTGTCTGTGTAAACAGCTATTACTGTTTGTACAAGCTATCCTGTGTTGGTAGCTGCTTAATAGCTGTCTTGGACTATAGATGTGACGGATGTCCTTTGTAGGAAATCATTTCCCTAGATGGGTGTGGCTGACTGTAGATTGTCTGTTGTGGGCAGATTTTTTTATTTTGTTGTATATTGACTGCAGCAGCCATCATTTACAGGAAGTCTTCGTGTATGATACATCTGTGAACATGATCATTTAATCCTATGTGTTCCTGTTTTAGACATTGCTGGATTGACTCTGTTAAGAGACTTGAGTGTTTCAGTCCTTACTTTTAGAGACTGTACTGTGTAGATGTAAATAACAGTCTGGTTTGATATGATTTGATTTTGTGTGCAAAGGTATTTTGTCATAAAACTATTTTTGTTAAAACAAAAAATAGAGTTGTTTAAAACATGTAAAATAGTAATGTGTGTATTTTAAAAGACAGGTCATATAACTGTTTTATCAAAAAGGCGGATTTCCTTTGTGTAATGATATATAAATACAGTGTGTTCATTATATAGATATATGAGTATATATATTGTAATAAACCTTGTTTATTGTGTATTTGTGATGTTGAGCAATGCGAGTTTTACTCACCCACAATAAAACATATAAATTGTGAATCAAACTATATCAGGGATAGAACTGGCATTTCAAATGTGATTCAATGCATTCTTTCATGCGTAGTACATGTATGTCTACATAAGACTGTAAATACAGCGGTCTCTATAACGATACATATGGTATGCTGGCAATCTTTGTTTCCTCGATAAAATGTCAAATATCTAAATGATAGATATAGATGTGATTTCTTCTGTCCCATGAATCAAAGGTCACAGCAAACCTGTTACCATGCATTGAGATATCTAATGGGTGTCGTACACCATCTTCAACTGATAGCAATTCACGGAGCCCGTCACCAGTTGGTGATATCTGAACAATGTTATGAGAGGCATTACCACAAGCATAAACATTTCCTTCTTTGTCAATGTCAACACCATGTGTTCCTTTCAAGATGTCTGCCATAGCTATGCTCTGTACTTGTTTCTGTTTAGAGAATCGGCACACAGCTGCATTACATCCATTCTTGCTTGTTGAACTAAAGACAATGTCTTTTCTCTGATGGTCGTATACCATGTATAGGGAAGAGCTTTCGGGCTGCAGCAGAGGAGAAGCACACCTTCGTTTGGCACAGTACAAGGAATATTTGCAATGAAAAACAAGCACATTTTTATTTGGACTTCTTCCATAAGTCGGAAAATCTGAGATTAGGTAGAAAGTATCCTTTGGGTGTGAAATACCATAAACACTACTAGTTTTCTCCAAATTGTCTATCTCATGCTCATACAGTAGTTTCAAACTGTTGGCACCAACTCTCACTACTGCAATGAAATTGCAACCTGTCATAGAAATGGCAATTTGGCTCTTACTATGATGACATATCCCCCACGGAGCATGATGTAGCAAAATGTGATGTATATATGTTCCATCTTCAGTGAACATCTTTAAGCTCTTGTTGTTATGGTCAGCTACAATAATACGACTGTCAGACATAAACAAAACTCCAGTAGCATAGCAGTCAATTTCCCCCGTACATTGGATTTTAAAATTTGACTCATCTACAACTCTTCGTTGTGAAAACGGGACTTCTAAATTGTCAAAAATGGGCAGGTTTTTTGTAAAAGCGGATGTTGTGACCTTTCCCAAAGAAAAATGCTTTTGCAAATTATTGCGATCAAAGTCTACCTTGTGTTCCACAGTCCTTCTCTGCCATTCACCTCTGGCCCTATCAACCATCAGATGGCACTGCTCTACAGCAACCCTACACTTTTCATAAACTGATATTGTTTTTAAGTCATCCTCCATCATTTCTTTGGACTTGAGTGCATCGTTAAGGTGGGTTATACGATTCAGGATGGAGGTGTGCAACTTCAAGCCTTCCTGTAATTTGCTGTGTTCCTCCTGATGCACCTGAGTAAGCTCTTGTTCCATCATTGTTTGAAGGTTATTCAAATGACCATCTATATCGTGTCGAAGACTACGTATCTCCCCTAGGGCAGTTTGTTTCTTAAGATCAAGGACCTGCATCATTTGATTTGAACCATCAACAATAAAGTTCATAGCCTTAAAGGCCTTTTGAATGGAATACTTCATGTTTTTGAGGTTAGGACCTGCTCTGAGAGCATGGCTGTAGTCCTTGGCTGGTTTGACTGAAATGCAATGTCTGTGCATTAGAACTACACATTTGGAGCAGTAAAGAGACTTGTGGTCCTCACAAAAAAAATCCATAATTAGATCATGTTTTTTGCAGGTTTCAAATGGTGTTTCTTTTGGCGAATCCTTATCTGTTATTGTCAAGCCACACCCCTCATGTATCAAGTCATGATGGTTAATTTTGCAGTCCTTGCAAAAAGCACTCTTCATCACATTACACCAATAAACAGCTGCAATCTTGGATCCTTTCTTGCAACATGGGTTGCAAAAGGATGGCCTTCTCACTTTGATCTTGTTCTGTTGACCTTGGCTGGATTTTTGGCTCATTTCATCTAAGAGACTGTTTAGAGGAAAGGCTTTTGCCCATAGTTTTCTGTCTATAGATGGATCCAATGATGTTATTTCCTTCCTGCATACAGGACAATCAAAGCCTGTTGTGGAAGAGTTGTTTTGAATGATGTAAAAACTAAGGCAGTCCTCACAAAATGTATGCAGACAAGGCAATGAGCGGGGTCGCCGGAAATATTCCAGGCAGATGGAACATTCTAGGTTTTTGTGATGTATTCTCATTGTCGCTTCATCAGAGACCATTTGCTCTTCCATACTGATTCACCATCAAGTTTACAGCTCACTACCAGGGTATGACACCGGTAATCTGCACTATAAATACCCTTTGACTTGACAAGAAATCAGGTCTGTGGAAGTGAACCTAAATAAGAAAGGAAAAAAATAAATGTGATGAATGAACTACATAAAGAAGTTCCTATTATGAGCATTACCATAACGTATTCTAGATAAAAAAAACTTACATATCAACCAATCATCCTCTCAATTCCAAAGTTTGTTAAGTAACTTCAAAGCTCAACCAAGATTTCTTCTGAGAATGAAGCAGTTAATGACAAATAGTTGGAGGGTGGATATCACACAGAATACAATATTGTAATGTTATACCATTTTCTATTGACTTTCAAATTGGTGTGGAGACCATGAACAACTCTATTGTCTTTCTGGAGTCATTGAATGAGCGTGTCTTACCTGTTAAACACCAAAATATTAAATTCATTATATTTTATTAATATTCACACTTCTTGTAGTGGTCTGAATTATCCTTACATTCTATCAACTTTTTATATTGGTCTGGAGCTGATGTATCACTCTATCGACTTTTTTTTATCCATCTGGGGTCAATGAACTAGTGTGTGTTACCTGTTAAATATTAAATTAAGATTTTAATTAATATTCACATCACTTTTAGTCTTCTGAAGGACATTCCTCTGAACTTAATTTTCAGTCTGGGGTCGATGGACAAATGTTGTTCATAGACTCCAGACCAATATATATCTAAACAGGAGGTCAACGGGCCTTAACAGTCATCTGACTACAAAATCTTTCAGCAGGGAGGGTTATTTTTGCTACTTTGAATGAAATCTTACTAAGCTTTTTTCCATCATGCAGATGTTGGTTTCGGGCAGGAGTAGGAAATTACAACAAGTGTTACCTATTTTTTGACAGTAAAGTTGGAGCTCAATCCAAATGATGAAACCTGAGAAGTTTGAAATAGGTGTTGCACAAGAAAACCATGATTGCTCAAACATGTTACAAAATGGCTTCCTTGGCTGCCACATCAAAGTTTTGACAAGGTAAAAAAAAATAACAATTTGTTGGCTACCTTTCCTTAACATGCCCATCAGTTTTGGCTCAATGCCACCAGTGGAACTGGAGAAAAAAAATATGGTATGTTTTTCGGGCAGCCATGGTGGCTTGTTACGCACTTTCTAGCGAAAACGAAAGTAAACCATAAAATGAGGAAAAAATACTGATCAAAAAACATAACAACAAAAATACAATAGCAGATAGCTACAGTGATATAAAGGAATTGGTGAAATTATTAAAGTAAAATATCTTTGTGGTCACCAAATTTTCAAAGTTCACTTCTGCTGTGCTAAAATTTGTATGCCCACAAACCGCAGTCTGTAACCGGTTAGACGATTGACAGGATCGGGTGCAATCGGGCGGGATCGGGCAGAATCGGTGTAGAATAGTGCCGTTTTAATTATTTTAATAAATTTCTTTTGCAGTAATACCATCATATGTTAAAAATCATGAACAGTTGTTAAGGGAAAATAAAGACGTATTATCTAAAACATTTATATCTGTTTTGGTCGTGCAAGACCGAAAGACGATTTACAGGATCGGGCTGAACCCGGTGGTTTATATGTAGAATTTTGGAATTAAATTGTTCTTAGTGTAATAATTGTGGTGATTAATGACCATAGTTAAAATATTACAGTTTCATATTAATCGTAAACGGCCACAAAATATATTGTGTTCTTTTCACATAACGCAATGTGCCGCACAGGATAATGCTGCTAATTACGTAACATTATCAGGAAACGATCACGCATTGCCCAGGTCTCGGGATCGTGGACCCTGCTTTCATGGAGACCTCCCTTTTCATTGGGTGGGGTGATGTTTTTTTATGTCTATTTGTACCTAAACAACATTCTATCGGCACTAGCATCTTACTTACCACTAGCACACAGTCCGTCGGACGGAACTTAAAATGGTGACCCGTATGGGAATGGCCATCTCGCACGATAATGCGATAAAGATCCTTCTGCGGTTTTTCGAAAGAGAGCAGACGTGATAACGTCGGTCCAGGGGGAAGGATTAGATAAGCAATATTATTAAGTATATTGTATATTTTGACGGACTTTCAAAAAATATATTTAAAAAACTACATCGAAACGCGTATATTATAGGATCCCTTCCTTTTGGTTTGGTAAGGGTTTGTTCTGTGGAATTTTCCATCACCATTCGACCCCATTCATTCATATGAACATGTAAACTCGCATTATATGAAAAGGCGAGGAGTACCATAACTTGTCAGAGAAATTAAAATTTATTTATTTCACATCACCAAATTAGATACAGACACTTCTTGAAATGATAATGAAAATTAATTTTTAAAAAGAAACAAAAACAAAAGAAGAAATACTACAGTAGGTCTCCGTGAAAGTAGAGTCCACGATCCCGAGACCAGGGCAATACGGTGATATATTGCTGTTTAAACGACACCAACATATCATTGTAGCTGATGGCTCTCAATTTGTATTTTTCTAGATAAGTAACACAATACACAGAATGTATTTTAATATCAATTAATATATAAGTTAAGTTGAAAAATAAACCATGCCGGTGTCGATTCTGCACATAACCCGTGCGTGTAAAGCGTTTAGATAACGCCGTTAGGTTGCAGTTGGTGATGAGACGTTTCGTCCAGTATCATATCATCGTCATATGACTAAGTAGTCATTTATTAACACAGGAACTTTGGATTCTATAATTCAATAAAACCATACTCATTCAAAAAATGAAAATACACTGTAAAATCGTCCACATGATGAACATGAAACAGAAAAATATTGTTACCTGTATCAAACAGATTGAGGGGACGAATCGACTGCGACTTTGATCTGCGTTCCTAGAATGCTTTGTTTGGCGCGTGGCTGGAAAACGATAGGTATACTTTCATTTTGATGTAGGTTTTGGTTTATTTTAGAGTTCGGAGATTATCCAGGGCTTGCTGTTCACTTCATAATTCTATTTTACAATCAAATATTGGACTTGACGTTTTTTATGCTGATTTTAATTGCAACAGAGCTTTTCCAGTTGAACTAGATACAAGAATTTTTATTTGAAGTCGTGTTTTTGAACATTAAAACATTAGCTCTGTAGAGCAATTATTACGATCATAAAAGAAAATATCCCTCTATAAAATTACCTATTGTACTGCAGTAGAATGTAGAACAACAGATAGTAGACAGATATACTGCTTTTGGCGAGCACAATTGTAAAAATGTCATATTTCTAGGTACTTGCAATAGATAAACAAGAAATTGGGTTAAATCAGAGACATATATAACACAATATCTTATATATGTCTCTGGTTAAATATTGATGGTTACGACAATTCATTTATGGGTAGCAACAAATAATTTTACGAAAATCTTCATGTTAAAAAAACCCCAGTGCTTTCAGCTATTGTCTATTATTGTGAATGGTTAAGTATTACTTACAAATATCCACAAATAATTTGTGAAATGCATTGACTTATTGATCAACACTGATCCTTTTCTTCTACCAATGGAAATTTTACTATATTTATCCGACATTAAGTCCATATGCATGCCTAATCATTGAATAAGTCCACCCTTGTCTATCTGATGTAGACATAGGAAAATAGATAAGTAAATTTATTAAATGGGGGTTATGGTAATGGACTATGAATTAATCAAGGAACTGAGGACGATAAAAGTAAGTCTTCAGTGATTTAGAGATTTAGTTTTATCGGTATAGAATTAAAGGAATAGGACCATTTTACTTCTGTTTTTCACCAACTCTTCATGTTTGGTTGGGTTAGGGATACAAGTATAGGTAAGGCAATAAAATGGGGTGCAAATTGTCTTGTACATGAATGAATCGTGTAGATGAATTGAATTATAAACGACATTAAAATCAAAGGTCTTTGTAGTGTGATTGATCTATTTTTGTTTCCCTAACAGCAGTGTTTTGTTGCAGCCAAGGCATTACAGTTTGTGTCCCCACTCATTACTGCTGCAAAGCCAATGTCTACTAGCAGTCCTCCAGCAAAGAAAGCTAAATCAGACATGAAGATTGGAACACATAACGGATCTTTCCATTGTGATGAGGTTTTAGCATGCTTTCTCTTAAGACAACTCCCAAAGTACAAAGATGCACAGATTACAAGGTGAGACGACCCTCTGCCAGGGTACATAGATTACATTTGAAACAAATTTTATAGTACAATGATTGCAATATGGGTCAATGCTCTTAATACAAAGATCCTCAGTTAAGATCACAGGGTGAGATATAAACTCACAAAGTTCAAAGACCACAAGATTTAGAACTTCTTCCTTTATATACAGCAACATGAATATACAATAACTGAATGTAGAACAAAGAAAACATGTTCATGAAAAAAATTGAATGACACTAAACTTTTCTCATCAGTAATAATTTATTGCTTAATTCTGTGAAAATAATGTTAGTGCTCCAATAATTTAATGGTTAAATAAATCATTTATTTACTTAATGATAACAGAATGTAATGAGGACATGAGATGATTTGATATTTACCATATTAGTCTGCATTATCTTTTATAAGAAAATTTATTGATGGATAAATATCTATTTCAAGAACACGTGACCCTGCTTTACTGGACACATGTGATATAGTTGTTGATGTTGGAGGAATATTTGATGCAGAGAAAAACAGATTTGACCACCACCAAAGGTAATCTGGGGTTTGATAGTAATATATTTCATCATTTTCATCGTTTTGGTGGTAAACATTTAATTAAGTTTCCCTATCAAAACAACGAACATAAAAAGATTGTGATGGAAATTAAAAGCTTTCTTTTCATGGAAGTCCACATCGTCTGATGGAATACGAAATATTTTCGAATTCTTGCTTTATTTTGCAAAAGAGATGCCCATCAAAAGTTTTCATGCCACAGGGTATGGTTATGTCATCTGTATGTTCATCCTAAACTTGTATTTGTATGGAGATCTATCACTGTATGTTCATCCTAAACTTGTGTTTGTATGGAGGTCTCTTGTCACTGTATGTTCATCCTAAACTTGTGTTTGTATGGAGATCTCTCACTGTATGTTCATCCTAAACCTGTATTTGTATGGAGATCTATCACTGTATGTTCATCCTAAACTTGTATTTGTATGGAGATCTCTCACAGTATGTTCATCCTAAACTTGTATTTGTATGGAGATCTATCACTGTATGTTCATCCTAAACTTTTGTTTTTATGGAGATTTATCACTGTATGTTCATCCTAAACTTGTATTTGTATGGAGATCTCTCACTGTATGTTCATCCTAGACTAGTATTTGTATGGAGATCTATCACTGTATGTTCATCCTAAACTTGTATTTGTATGGAGATCTGTCACTGTATGTTCATCCTAAACTTGTATTTGTATGGAGATCTCTCACTGTATGTTCATCCTAAACTTGTATTTGTATGGAGATCTATCACTGTATGTTCATCCTAAACTTGTATTTGTATGGAGATCTATCACTGTATGTTCATCCTAAACTTGTATTTGTATGGAGATCTATCACTGTATGTTCATCCTAAACTTGTATTTGTATGGAGATCTATCACTGTATGTTCATCCTGAACTTGTATTTGTATGGAGATCTATCACTGTATGTTCATCCTAAACTTGTATTTGTATGGAGATCTATCACTGTATGTTCATCCTAAACTTGTATTTGTATGGAGATCTATCACTGTATGTTCATCCTAAACTTGTATTTGTATGGAGATCTATCACTGTATGTTCATCCTAAACTTGTATTTGTATGGAGGTCTCTTGTCACTGTATGTTCATCCTAAACTTGTATTTGTATGGAGATCTATCACTGTATGTTCATCCTAAACTTGTATTTGTATGGAGACTCTCCTATCATGGAGATCTGTATGTTCATCCTAAACTTGTATTTGTATGGAGATCTCTCACTGTATGTTCATCCTAAACTTGTATTTGTATGGAGATCTATCACTGTATGTTCATCCTAAACTTGTATTTGTATGGAGGTCTCTTGTCACTGTATGTTCATCCTAAACTTGTATTTGTATGGAGGTCTCTTGTCACTGTATGTTCATCCTAAACTTGTATTTGTATGGAGGTGTACTTATGTTCATCCTAAACTTGTATTTGTATGGAGATCTGTATGTTCATCCTAAACTTGTATTTGTATGGAGGTCACTGTATGTTCATCCTAAACTTGTATTTGTATGGAGGTCTCTTGTCACTGTATGTTCATCCTAAACTTGTATTTGTTCACTGTATGTTCATCCTAAACTTGTATTTGTATGGAGGTCTAAACTGTATGTTCATCCTAAACTTGTATTTGTATGGAGATCTATCACTGTATGTTCATCCTAAACTTGTATTTGTATGGAGGTCTCTTGTCACTGTATGTTCATCCTAAACTTGTATTTGTATGGAGATCTCTCACTGTATGTTCATCCTAAACTTGTATTTGTATGGAGGTCTCTTATCACTGTATGTTCATCCTAAACTTGTATTTGTATGGAGATCTATCACTGTATGTTCATCCTAAACTTGTATTTGTATGGAGGTCTCTTGTCACTGTATGTTCATCCTAAACTTGTATTTGTATGGAGGTCTCTTGTTACTGTATGTTCATCCTAAACTTGTATTTGTATGGAGGTCTCTTGTCACTGTATGTTCATCCTAAACTTGTATTTGTATGGAGATCTATCACTGTATGTTCATCCTAAACTTGTATTTGTATGGAGATCTCTCACTGTATGTTCATCCTAAACTTGTATTTGTATGGAGATCTATCACTGTATGTTCATCCTAAACTTGTATTTGTATGGAGATCTGTCACTGTATGTTCATCCTAAACTTGTATTTGTATGGAGATCTATCACTGTATGTTCATCCTAAACTTGTATTTGTATGTCTCACTGTGTGTTCATCCTAAACTTGTATTTGTATGGAGATCTGGAGATCTATCACTGTATGTTCATCCTAAACCTGTGTTTGTATGGAGGTCTCTTGTCACTGTATGTTCATCCTGCACTTGTATATGTATGGAGATCTGTCACTGTATGTTCATCCTAGACAAGTATTTGTATGGAGATCTATCACTGTATGTTCATCCTAAACTTGTATTTGTATGGAGATCTCTTGTCACTGTATGTTCATCCTAAACTTGTATTTGTATGGAGATCTGTATTTGTATGGAGATCTGTATGTTCATCCTAAACTTGTATTTGTATGGAGGTCTCTCACTGTATGTTCATCCTAAACTTGTATTTGTATGGAGATCTATCACTGTATGTTCATCCTAAACTTGTGTTTGTATGGAGATCTATCACTGTATGTTCATCCTAAACTTGTATTTGTATGGAGATCTATCACTGTATGTTCATCCTAAACTTGTATTTGTATGGAGATCTATCACTGTATGTTCATCCTAAACTTGTGTTTGTATGGAGATCTATCACTGTATGTTCATCCTAATACTTGTGTTTGTATGGAGATCTATCACTGTATCACTGTATGTTCATCCTGTATGTTCATCCTACTTGTGTTTGTATGGAGATCTGTCACTGTATGTTCATCCTAAACCTGTGTTTGTATGGAGGTCTATCACTGTATGTTCATCCTAAACTTGTGTTTGTATGGAGATCTACTGTATTTCATCCTAAACTTGTATGGAGATCTATCACTGTATGTTCATCTGTCTGTAAAAACTTGTGTTTGTATGGAGATCTATCACTGTATGTTCATCCTAAACTTGTGTTTGTATGGAGATCTATCACTGTATGTTCATCCTAAACTTGTGTTTGTATGGAGATCTATCACTGTATGTTCATCCTAAACTTGTGTTTGTATGGAGGTCTCTTATCACTGTGTGTTCATCCTGCACTTGTATATGTATGGAGATCTGTCACTGTATGTTCATCCTAAACTTGTGTTTGTATGGAGATCTATCACTGTATGTTCATCCTAAACTTGTGTTTGTATGGAGATCTATCACTGTATGTTCATCCTAAACTTGTGTTTGTATGGAGATCTGTCACTGTATGTTCATCCTAAACTTGTGTTTGTATGGAGATCTGTCACTGTATGTTCATCCTAAACTTGTATATGTATGGAGATCTATCACTGTATGTTCATCCTAGACTAGTATTTGTATGGAGATCTCTCACTGTATGTTCATCCTGAACTTGTATATGTATGGAGGTCTCTTGTCACTGTATGTTCATCCTGAACTTGTATTTGTATGGAGATCTCTCACTGTATGTTCATCCTAAACTTGTATTTGTATGGAGATCTCTCACTGTATGTTCATCCTAAACTTGTGTTTGTATGGAGATCTGTCACTGTATGTTCATCCTAAACTTGTGTTTGTATGGAGGTCTCCAGTCACTGCTTTAACTATAATTTCTTTGAAACTTAATACGTTCTATCACCCTGACATGAAGTAATGTTTTCCGAACAATATTTAGATTCAAATGCTTAGAAAGTATTACTTTCCATTGTTCTATTCATGAGTTACTTCCCTTAATTTTACTGACGGGCAATATAATTTGACAGTTTTTGGAAGAGTTGTTGCCCATTGTTAGCCCACCATCTGATGATGTTGGGCTATTCAAATCGCCCTGCATCCGTGGTCCGTCTGTCCGTCGAGCCGTCCGTCCGTAAACAATTCTTGTTACCGCTATTACTGGATGGATCTTTCTCAAATTTCATATGCAGGTTCCCCTTGGTCCCTAGTTGTGCATTGAACCTTTTTTGGACTGATTCGAATTCAAGATGGCCGACAGACAGCCATCTTGGAGTTTGAAAGTAGAAGTTTGTTACTGCTATTTCTGGGAAAGTACTGGATGGATCTTTCTCAAATTTCATATGCAGGTTCCCCTTGGTCCCTAGTTGTGCATTGTACCTTTTTTGTACTGGATGAATCTTTCTCAAATTTCATATGCAGGTTCTTGGCCCTTGGGGCCTGAGGGGCATGTCCCTATATGAGACATGTAGTAAAATCTCTAAAATCCTTCTTCTGCAGGAATGATAGGATTTTGTTGTTCTGAGGAATTTAACAAATGATGGGACTTCTTTTCCTGTTTTGATGGTGTTTTCATCTAATTTGGTCACAATCATCCCTGCTTGAAGGTTTTTTTTTTTGAAAGCCTTGTGTCTAACCTCCTAGGTAAAAGGGGCTGGGCACATCAGAAGGTTAAAATTCTTTTTTTAAAAATTTTGAACCATGCAAGACTTATTTTATTTTTTTGTTATAGTGAATGAAAACATATCATAGAACCTGTATCTAAAGCAATGTATGAAAAAAATGTCTATAAATTTCCAATTAATCAACTTAGATCCATGGTGTATGTTGTGAAACTGTAACAAGCTGTTTTTGAAAATATTGTTATACAAAATATATATCAATATAAAATATTCAGTCTAGTAATGATACAAGAAAATTTGCTGTATACGTGTATGTTATAATGAATCTTTGTTAGGACTTTTAAGGAAACCATGAATAGCCTAAACCCAAAAAAGCATTGGAATACCAAACTGAGCAGTGCTGGACTTGTGTATCTCCACTTTGGACATGAGGTTCTGAAACAAATACTCGAGTTAACTGATGACGATCCAGTCCTAGACATAGTGTACGACAAAGTTTACGATAACTTTGTGGAAGAGATTGACGCTGTGGACAACGGTATTGATCAGTATGATGGAGAAGCAAGGTAAATAAAACAGAATGTCACATGTCTGAATTTTAGATGAATAAAGTAGAACATGGATGATCTGTGTAGTTGGATTTGTGAAGCGGACTTGGAAAAAGCAAGTTGTTATGAAGAAATTTTTATGATGCCTTCCATGTTGTCGTTCTGATCTCATCTCAATAGTTTTGAAAGTGAGGACATTCTGACATGACATGGTATATGTATGTCAGCATGATTCGGATGTCATTATAGACGATACTACATATTAAAACACCCATTATATTAGGAAGTGGGTGTATTTACTACAAAGGTGGTATGGATATATTATAAAATGCAGCATTCTCAGATAATTGCTGAATCAATATAACATTTCCAGATCAGTGTAAGAAGTCAAAACAATTTCGCAGAACAAAATATTTTCAAAGTGAGAGAGAAATTGGGAAATTTACTTGATTGAACGAAATTGTGAAAAGTTTGATTATTAAGAATGTATGCAATGAAACGTCATTCTTATTGTGGTTTGAAAATTCTTCAACTTTGACATATAAACTAGCTGTGGACCTCAAGCTAGTGGAGTAATGGAATGATAACCCTAGCAGTCTTCTGTAAAACTTCAAAAAATAAAATAACCAATGCAAAGTAGACTTACACAGTGATAAATGTACATGCGAATCTCAAGTCCATAGACTTTTGATGGGACTCAAAGAATTTCAGGAAATACTTAAATTTTACATTGTGGGACCCATTGTTTTTAACAGAAAAGGTCAAAAGGACTCCTGAAAATAAATTGTAGATTAATCCATTGCTTAAACATTTCCTGTTATACTTGCCAGGTATCAAATAAGTACAACTCTCAGCAATCGTGTTCGACACCTCAACCCAAACTGGAATGAGGATGCTGAAGAGGAGGTAAATAGATTACCGAATTAGTAGAGATTCTCTGAACATTTTCCTCTTGTTAGTAACATATATTGAATAGAAGTTTTTATAACACACATAATTATGATTATATCAGAAACAGTTCTGACTTCTGTTATTGGTAGAGTCGATTGTTCAATTGCAGATTGATGTCTTAAATTCCTCTTGAATTAATATCCATACAGGTTTACATTTAGTCCCTAATAGTGTCTAACAAAATTTTACTTAATTGGTTTTGGTGAATTTGTAGGTCCAGTTTAAGAAAGCCTACGACATGGTTGGAGCGGAGTTTCTAGATAGGGTTCTGTATTACAAAAAGTCCTGGATTCCTGCTCGGGAGCTGGTAGAACAAGCAATCAAGGAAAGAGCAGAGGTATTGTGTGTAGTCTGTCATTGTACTGTTATTATTTCTGGCAGAGTTTGATATGATGTGTGATAGTAAAAATAAACCAGTTATTTTGAAGTAATATGGTGATGGACACCTGACTTTTACTTGTTACATTCCTGTAAGCCTTACTGATCACATTGAAACAGTGTACCTGAATTAAAGGGATATACCACCCAGGTTGTCAAGATATCTTGTTAATTGTTTGTCACGTTGGACAGATGAAATTGGTGGAAACACCCCCTGAACAGTATAAAATTAGAATGTTTAAATATAGTGTGTTTATCTCTTGATCATTTTGAAAGCGAGGCTGTAAAAACAAAACCATGATGTTGGATGATCAGTTGTCAAACATCATACGCAATGCAATTTCATTCGTTTTGCACTGCCTGTTCTTTTCCATGAAATAAATCCGCGGGAGTCGCCATTTCCATTTGTTTACAGTGTAGTACACAGTGGCAAACCGGTGGTGACGTCATCAGGGTAGTGTAAACATTTATAAACAGATCTAGCAAAAGTTGATTTTTTGGGGAAATAAAGTGTGCCATTTCCAGAAGAATAAAAGTAGATACTTTTGTACAATTTTCTCAAAAAGCATCTTATGAAATCTCAACTTGGAGCAGAATATCTCTTAAATCTTCCTCAGGATATAGTCACATATCAGAATGTAGAATGACACCTTATACAACTTGAAAGTTGTATGTCAAGGTGACATTGCTATAAATAACTTAATTATTATGTAATGTAGGAACTCATGTGTTGACTCATTATGCAGGATCAGTAATCGTTGTATCTTCCCTCTAACACTGATCCAATGTCTTCATGTCTGCCCTTTACTCGGAGTCAGAGATCATTGTGTGTTTTGATCAAGCAGGGTCAGAGATCTTTGTGTTTAACCTTTATGCAGGGTCAGAAGTTATCGTGTCTTCCCTTTACTTAGGGTCAATTGTCATTATTTCTACTCATTATGCAGGGTCAGAGGTCGTTTTATTTACCAGTTAACTTTTACAATTGGTCAGATATTATTATATCTGCCCTTTATATAAGGTCAAATGTCATTGTGTCTGTTTTTCCAGGACAAGAGGTCATAATGTCTGATGACCATGTACATGAAAGTACATTCTCATAATAATGTAATAATTCACACTGATTGTCTCCCCTGTATAGAAAATATTACTTGCCTCTGGTCTGATTATTTTGAAGGTAATCTATGAGTTTTGAATGTAAAAGTATAAATTGTTATGTAAAGGTTGACCCAAGTGGGGAGATTGTGACTCTGAAAAGTGGTGGCTGTCCCTGGAAGGACCACCTGTTTAACATTGAGGAGGAAATGTGTCTGTCTCCAAAACTCAAATATGTCCTGTATACAGACAACAGTAAGAAGTGGAGGATACAGTGTGTCCCTCTAAAGATAGGCTCCTTTGAAAACAGGTCAGTCTGTGTGCTGGATATGCCAGTGCTGCTGAAGGGGACACAAAGGGATATCTTCTGTGTGGTTGTTTAACTCAGAGGGCTAAAGCATTTTGCAGATGATTCAGTATATTTGTGGAGATAAAATTTTGTGCAACACAATCTTGTCAAATTTTGCAGTCACATGTATACATATAATTGAAAGCATTTTACTTTGCCATGATCTGATATTTTAAAAATGACTTTTCTGTTGGCTCTCTGAAATCAGATATTCCAGATTATATATTTATGTGTAACTGTATTGTTGTCGTTTACTATAATTGGAAATTAAAAGGTAAAGTTATAGTTGTTGGTTTTAAGTTTGATTTATAAGTTAAATGTTTTGGAGCTTGCATTGTCTATAATGACTGCAAATAAGGGCTGATGACACCACTGTCAAATACTAAATACACAGTACTGTATCATGACTATAAAATGTATTGTGGGAATGGACATCATTAATTATGTTTTTTTTCACTTTGCAGACTTTCTCTCCCAGAGGAATGGCGAGGTATACGAGATGCTGAATTGTCAGAAAAGTCTGGTATTCCTGGCTGTATATTTGTACATGCTGGAGGTTTTATAGGAGGGAATGAAACTTATGATGGTGTTCTAGAAATGGCTAGGAGGAGTCTCAAACAACAGAATAAAAATGGTTCCTAAACCCATACCACAAGAAAGCGGCGGAGATACATGACACTAGCAATTCTGATGAGAGTGAATGTTCACTGGATACTAAAGGAATGTTTCCATCATCAGAACAATAATTGTCTGGCTACTACAAGATAAAAGTGTTTAAATGTTAGGAAAAGAATTCTCAAATTTGATAATCATAATTGTGTCGCCTGCAGAGCTGACAGACACTATGGAATCACTTTGTCCGTTGTCACGCGTCGTCGTCTGTACGAAAGTTTTCTGGACTTTTTTCGGTAATACTTCGAGTTATCAAAATGAAATGTGGCATATGGCTTTTTGTTGCAAGGGTACAGATTAAGATCGATTTCCGGCTGTCTGTGACCTTTTTTGGTAGAGTTATGCCCCTTTGAACTTTGAACTTTGTTTTCTTGACTTTCTTTGGTTATGCTTCAACTTATAGAAATGAAATTTGGTATTACAACTTTATGGTTGATGGTTGAACATCCAGTTCAATTTCTGGGTGATCGTGACACTTTATGCAGGCGACACACAGTTCCGAGGAACTCTTGTTCAAACTATGTGCAGACTGCCTTGCAAGAAATCAGAGTTTCAAGTCTGTTGAACATGGACTCTTAGAAATACTGCATTTATGTTTAAGATGATATTAGATATAAGAACAATTTTATCCACAGATATTCACAGACTCCACATTTTGTTTATATTTCATTGCCAATAAAAAAAAACAACTATAAATTGTTTTATATTTTAGTTTTGTTTAAGTTCATATTGTTTTAACTATTCTTTAATTAACTCTCTTATTCAAAGGGTAACTGATAACATATTTGTCCTGCATGGAGCTCAAGGGACTCAAAGTCACGATTTGGCTAAAACAGGACAAAGAATTAGGTGAAGTAAACAGCTGTAGAGATTGGCTTATTACCAGGTATGGGCACACTGCAGGCGAGTACTAAGCAGTTCTACACCTGATTTGATTTTGTTGGTCATTTGTCTCTAAACCTTCCATACACATGTATAGTTATGTATCCATTATGCAGTCAGGTCTACTGACTCAATTGATGCTAAACATAGAATCATTCATGACGACAAATTGTCATATTTATCAGGGAATAAGTATTTGGTTTTAACACATGTAAATACACTGTGTGCCAATCTGATGAAAGTACATACCATCATCATAAACTATATGATGGAGATCTTACTGTGACTGGTAACAAACAAAATGTGACTGGCAAAATCAGAGCCTGTGTCTCTTAAGCTGCTATCATGGCTGGTCTTTACTATAACGATCACAACAGAGTCCCAAATGTCAATTATACTAAGATGGCTGTGCCCATTGCAAGCTGCCATGCACCAAAAAGTACATATTTACTGGAAAATTTATCTATTTCCATCACGTTAACTGCCTCTAGAGTGAATGAAGTGACGCTTTTAAGTGTATTTTCTACCCTGCTTCTTTTGCCAGTTCCATCACTTCATCTTTTTCCTCCATTTCACACGCACTGATGAACAGGCAAATGAGAGACGTGTTGATTGGCTGAAAATATCACGTGACCCCCTCCCCCTACTGGCCACTGTCAGATATTCAGAATGAAGTATATAGTGATATCTGTATTTTAATCAGCTTCACTTTATGCAGTGCATATAATATTTAGAAAGCATGGGTTATAAAATAAATGAATAGAACATCACTGTTGATACAAGGTAGACATCCAATGAATCATCCACGATTTTTAACTTCAGTGAATGATAATGATTTTGACTCAAGAGAATTTGGATTCATATGCAATTATATATGAAAATGAAACTTACTTAGACAATGAAAAACAGAAAAAAAACCTGCATTCACTGTATATAGAAATACTATATAGACATTCTGAAAACATTCAACAGCATCATAGCAACTAATTCATCGTCATGTTATCAAGGGAGATAACTTCGGTAATGTTGGCTGTTTCACTTAACTCAGCAATCCAGAAATCTTGAAATCCAGGATTACAGGCCACATTTTGCAGCTTTATATTTATTATCTTGTTGTTTAAATAACGTAAACATATTTATGTAAGTGCAATCAAGGTTTAATACAATGTAATCAACAAATAAGTGCAATGATAAATTCACACATTTACAATAATTGGTCAAAACTACGTTAATGACAAACTGTGATTGGTGATATTATAGTTGGTTTGCTGAGTTTATCACTTATTGACCAGCCAGGGTCATTTTAAGGTAGGATCTATTTACAGTAGCTGATGGCAACTTCACTGAACAACATAAGGGAGACCCATTGCAAGCTGTTCCAAGTGATTGGAGAAAGTATCTTGCCTAAGGACACAAAAGCACAGAACGGGCCATTTCTGAGCTTCATGAAAA
Source organism: Ylistrum balloti (assembly GCF_031769215.1). NCBI lineage: Eukaryota > Metazoa > Mollusca > Bivalvia > Pectinida > Pectinidae > Ylistrum > Ylistrum balloti. The sequence continues at coordinate 1,804,786 of NW_026781945.1, read as the reverse complement.
ACAACCGTTACTAGTTAGGAGTGCAGAACCACACACTGTGATCTCTGAAGGACACATGGACAAAAACTCTACCAACTGAGTTATCTGGGCCCTCTTTGTGAATCATATTTAGGCCACCCGAGACAAAGTCTCATGGTGACCTATTTCAGTCACCTTCATCTGGCATCGCGCATCCATAAACAATTTAACATTTTCAACTTCGCAAAAACTCCTGATCTGATTTCTATAACATTTTGAAGAAGACATGCCTGGCCTAAGATGAACCAAAATTGTGAATTATACAGTTCTCAACCCACAGAGACCTGAGGAGCACGACCAAATTGACTCGAATTTCAAAAATCTTCGCAACTCCCAGATCTTAAGAACCTTTACCAAAATTGTGAATTTCGTGGCTCCAAGGTCTCACATTTCTCTGAAGGGGGGCAAAGTTTATACAGGAAAATAGATTTTTGAGGGTAACTTGTTTTATTTCTATTGGAAAAATTTCAAACTTGGTTAGATGGCTGACCCCAAGGGGCAGGGCAAAAAGGGATCAAATTGATAAAATTTCTTCTCAACACCCAGGTATGGTAGATTCAAATGCTCTGTATGAATGAAAGCATCTTCAGTTGCTTTATTACGAAAATGGGTCGCACATTTTTTCCAGAGGAGGAAGCTTTTTTTAAACTTTACTGTAATTTTCATGGAAAAGTAGCATTTTTAGCATGACGTTGGTTATTTCCCATTATGAATTATTAGTGTAGGATGACAGTTTTGATGGTATGCATGTATTGACACTGGCTTACTATATTCAGTGTCACAATTTCTGTTTCAGGACATTTGATAACTTCCTTTTAACCTTTCTATTCAATATTGCTTATCTCAGGTGACCGTCAAGGCCACTAGGCCTCTTGTTTAATGTTATATCATTAGCATCAAAAACATTAAGATTATTTGCAGAATAACTTACATTAGTAGATCACTGCTAGCTCTTTTATATAGACCAGTCCAAAATCTAATTTTTCGCCATCTCTGAATGTAAGTTTTATAACCATTACATGAAAATGTGTATTCCTCAATGGGTTGTGGTGTTTATAATATGGAAGAGTTATTTGACTTTTATTTCAACATTTTTATCTTCCCTCAATTTATAGAAAACTTTTAAAAACCTCAACTGTTCTCATAAATACCATTCGATACAACTCTAACACACAATTTTATAAATGAAGTCCATCAGGAAGTTTTATCAATGTTATCAACAAAGTCTTTCCCACAACCTTATCTATGAACTTGCAGTGTTGTCAATGGTGTCTTCCCCACTGTCATCAACAAAGTCTTTCCTACTCTTTCATCAATGGAATTTTCACCTTTCATCATACCGTTATCAATTGGGTCTTCTCTAGTGTTGTCAATGGAGTTCTTCTCCATGCTGTTATCAAATGAATGAAATCTCTGACCTATTATTATCATCAGTCTTCCCCATGCACAGTTTTCCCCTACACTAATACCAAAATGGAGTTTCCCTCTACAGTGATTCAAACATGGAGACTTCCCCATCCACAATGTTTTCCTGTGCACTGTTTTCAATCAAGTTTTCTCCACACTTATAAATCGAGTCCAAAACATTTAACTTTCCACGCATCAAACTAAGTATAAATCTCACACCTGTCTGGACAGTAAAGGTACTGACAGGACTTAGGGTTGGTATATTTTACAGTGAAAACAAACATATTGTTATATTTCCAGTTTAATGAACACTGGTACATGTATATGAATGAATTGAATCAATGATTATTTGTCTTGGACAGTTTGGACAAAATATATATTTACAGCTTGATATAAAGAACATTGTATTACCTGACTTTCAACATTGCAAACTTTCTATTACTGGTTTACATCAAAATAATAGTTATTAGAATCTGCATCCAAAATTTCTATTTATTTTGTTACAACAGAGACCATCCAAAATCAAAACAATAGTAAGCTGGTGTTTCATCTTTAATTAGTAAAATAAGCAAACCACTTATATACTACAACTTATTACAAGACTGAAGGATGTTTGTAATGAATACAAAATATCACATTTACAGGTCTAATAACAGGATGAAAGAGTCTCTATAAAGCCCTCTTTGTTCCTTTTTCCTTAGTGATACATTAAGTTTATGTTTAACATCATACATTTCTTCATTACATGATTTAAGATGTAAAAAAAATGGTTGGTAGAAATGTTTGTATGGTATTAGAAATGATCAATACTGTTGATAAAGAAGTCAACATTTTCAGTACTAGCCAGTATAACAGCAATATAATACTGACCAACCGTGTCATCAGTAAAGAAGGCTCTGTAAGCTAGTCAGCACAATGAATGAAGCCATTGCATCTTGTGGGGATCACAATGCTGATTGATTACACCGTCCTAAAATGGTTTTGTTAGTTTTCTTACTTCTCATAAATTTCAAAATAAAAACCCTGTAAAACCAAACCCGAGATGCTGACACAGGTTTTCTATTTTGACTTGCTCACATGCAACAAATAACAAAAATTGCAAATTATGTTGTTGCCTTGCAGTTTCCTTGTTTTGTGAAGTAAAGCTGAACTTGAAAAGCTTTTCTCTGTGTCCTCCAGATTTTTTAATCCCTACATACCTTTGTGGACCAGCAAGAGTGATTAATAAACATAAGTTAAACTTGTTTCATATTTGTTGTAAATAAATAAAGTTTATATAAATGATATCATTACTGGACGTAATTATGATTATTGATTTTTTTTTTTTTTTTTTTGCAAACGTGATTTAAATTTTAGCAAATTCTGTACAAAAAACAAAAAAAATATGGGAATAAAAAAAGTGGAACATTACAAACGTACCAACACAACACAAATGAATCATTTATATACATTATGAAATTATGGAGTACACCACCATACTTAAAAATGTTAATTCCTACATAAAGTTTGAACATGTATGTCAATAAGATCTTAAAAGCATGCTCACTACAAAGATTATAAATACACACAATTCAGTGAAATTTTTACTACATCATTATGTACGAAATGTCAACATACTTTATCTACATACTGTATGTGTACTTACTTTAGTGCACTCATATCTTAGGGCTTTGAGGGGTTAGACCTTCTTGTGCAATCTTAAATTCTAACAAATACAGCAAGGATAAGTTTTAAGCCTGTCGTGGAACTCCATTCCCTGTCACCAGGCCAGGTTAGCTTGCTGTAAGGTGCTCAGGGGATGTGGATCTGTACTGACCTGCTCATAGATGGGAACCACTTTTGGAATCTTACAACACCTGTGGCACAATACCCCAACTCATTCCTAGCCTAATTAAGTTCTAAATCAAGTTTCAGTTTTCTGGTTTTGTTTCATTTCAATTTGAATGTCAATAAAAAAATTATTCAAAAGTTTAATGTATGGCTTTGTATTGAGATGACTCAGATCTACAACTAGGAGTAACAAATGTTGCCTATGAAAATTGGTCTTGAACAATATTTTAATTGATAAGTGAAATTCGATAGTAATCCTAAAGATAGAATAGAGAAATTTTAGCACTGCACTTGAACAAGTGCAAAAGGTGCTGATATTAGAATGATGGCACTGAAATAAGTACACACACAGTCAATAATAAAAGAAGTTTAATATATGGAGACAAGCAGCCTTCTATATTAATCATACCCTAACATAGAAGATATACTGAAATAAATCTTCTTCGTGTTTTTGACAGTATGCAGCCTTAAAGTCTAGGAAAATGCTGGGAATTCATCCTGGCTGATAAAGGTACAGCTCCAGAAAAGTCTTTGGTCTCATTTATCCAGATCTTCCTGTAGAGACTTGAAACAGATCTATCATATCAACACTTAATACAGAGCAATCTGTGTCCCAGAATGATAGCTTCTTCATTAACATTACATAGTAATGATTCTGAAACAAATCTGATAAATGGTCTGTTAAGATAATAACAAAATACTGCATCTGTCAAAACGTCCACGTAAAAAAGCCTAGCCATACCTATTGCAGCTTCAGTACAGAAGCTATATCATTTCCTTGTAATAAGCCACACCCTTCTATCTGGAATCTCATGTCGTATTGTTCGTCTAGTGTTTGATACTATGGCAATAATTGAACAATACAAACTTCACAATTAACGTGGGCCACAGCTAATCCTGTTCTTGCGGTGTTAAAACTGACGCAACCTTAGGATAGCTTTTACTTTTCAGTACATCAGTATCGCTGCCAAAATAGTCCAACATCTCAAGGAAGATTTGTTTACATAGCCTATAATCCTCTGGAAGAATGGCTTCCTAGAGAGGACTTTTGGTATTGATTTGTACAGAGATATAAACACACTCTCTACACAAATATGGGAGATTGCTTTGGCAGTGTCAATAACTGGTGACCCTAAGTAGGTTCCTCACACCCGCAGTATCTCGAGACAGTTATTGTAACAGATAGAGATCCAGTCTGGCTGTGTTGATGACCACTGTGTCTGGTTAATTTCACCACCAGCTGTGTAAGCTAGTATCGGATCCTCGATTGCCCGAGGCATTGACTGGATGTCCCATATCAGTGCTTGATGGTCATCAGCTGTAAGAAATAAAATACCAGTAGTTATTATTCAACTGAATGTAAACAGCAGATTTTTTTATATGTGACATGATGTAGTGTTATTTGTACCCTGAGATCAAATCATTGTAACACACTAGATTGAACAAATACTTCTTACAAACATATTTCAGTGTCACTTAATCCATGGATCTATTGCGACAAGATTATGACATCATCACTCAGGAACTGTCC